>NC_135563.1:4696921-4829421 GCF_964340395.1 Glandiceps talaboti | reverse complement strand
CAGTGACGACAATACATCTCCTTGCAAAATCATGAAATGAGAAGAAATCAGAAGTGTGAATCTCTTAGCAGTTACATGTCTATCTTTGTATATATTCGGACACTCATCATGCAAAACGTAGCTTTCTTAGCTTTAGAGTCGCACAATATACTGTACGGTTGTCTTGTTTGCTGTGATTTACTTAGATCTATACATATTTTCATCCAATATAATAGGATTTGTAGACGGCTAAGACAGTGTAATATTTGTATATCTAAACATATTAGAAAATGAAAAGCGTATATGATAAGATACGATCTCGATAATGTTCGACTCTAGATCAAACAAGAAAGATGTATAGAAAATGGTGATATCTAAGATATTTCTCTCGTCTGTGTTTGATATACATACATGAATAAAGTAACCCATGTACAATTGTAAAGATTATTGAGGACAGGCTCATCTTACGAGTTCGGGTTCGGTCAACTGTTACTCAACACAAATAGGCAACGCCATCTATAATAACAAGTTTTGAAAAAGAGCTCGTCAAAGTCGACTCTTATGAATGGCGACCATGGTGGTTATTTAGCGCAAACAAAAATTGATAAGAAACAGGCTTTGAACAGATTTAACGGTCATTCAAAACTGATAGAAAGGTAGCCTACCATATTAAACGCTACAGTTCATAAACAATCTATAGTTCGTATAATGGTTCAATAGTATCTACAGGTAGATAATGTTATAGTTTGTTCTGTCTGTCTGTCTGTCTGTCTGTCTGTCTGTCTGTCTGTCTGTCTGTCTGTCTGTCTGTCTGTCTGTCTGTCTGCCTGCCTGCCTGCCTGCCTGCCTGCCTGTCTGTCTGTCTGTCTGTCTGTCTGTCTGTCTGTCTGTCTGTCTGTCTGTCTGTCTGTCTGTCGAGTATATATGAACAACTATAGCATTAATTCCAATGAAATGATATACATTATTCTTGTGGTCATCTTATAAGTTATAGTTACCAATTAATGGACAGTTATAAACCATAGGCCCTCCACCAACATGTACAAACTAAGGGATATATCAGCTCAGAATTGAACATTCCGACAATGTGTGCAACAGAACACTAAAAAGACTTGTGTTAAATTTGGCCCTCTGCGGAATTCACCCAATTCACATCTGGTTTCAGAGAAAAGATGTATCCATACTGTTTAAATCTTCTCGTCTGTTGCTTTCTGCGTTTGTGTGTAAGAGATAGATTGGAAAAGACACTTGTCTTCAAAGCATTGATGTAAGGTCATTTGATTTACTTCTCACGAGTCGTTAGGAGTTTCTAAATTCGAAGATGATGGTCACGATTCCTCCAAGAAGTGCATTATGTTTCACACGCCACATATCCTAAGTAATACCATAGTGTACTTGGGGAAAATTAGCCTTACCTCCGAGAACTGCTCACAAGACACTTGCTTAGTTACCGTTAATCTCTCCTCACTTATACATAGATGTACTAGTTTGTTTCCCTAAGTTGGCAAAGTCGTGTTTTGATGTATTTTTGTGTTTATTTATTTCTGATGTTTTTGAATGCAAAGACTGGAATCTCGCGTGAGTCTGAAAATCGTGTTCCTTTCAATCACGAATGAATGCTTATGCCTTTCCCCTGTGGTGATTCGGCACCAGTAATTATGCTAATTGTGTGAATGACAGACATGTGTTCAAAGACCAATCAGGGTGAAGCTTCATGTTTTTTATGTGAAACTTTCACTTTTCATATGGCATTTGTATAGAGGGTATATTATAATCTACAGCAGAACTTTTATTTTACGTCTATTGTTTCCCTAGAACGTGATTTTTGGGAGAACTTTCTTTAAGCTTGAACTCAACTTTTTAAAGCAAATTCCTTGTCTGCCTGTCTGTCTGTCCGTCTGTCTGTCTGTCTGTCTGTCCAATCCTCTGGAGCAGTGCATCTTTGGGGAGTATTTCACGTCCAACATTGCAGGCTGAACGGTTTGGGTACCTCCGGCTACAGATTATTATCGCTTCTGAATCACTGATATATATTAATTACAACAAACAGGCATCATAAGCCCACTTTTTATGCTTGGAAGAAATGTAGTTGGAACGTGGTTTCCCCAGACTCCCATATGGGTGATCTCGTAGAAGAGCGCCCAGCGGTTGACAGTCTTGGTAACGGAGACTACTCTCAGCAAACATTGTACTCTTCTTGTCCTAAAAAAAATGAAAATTACGATAAGGCGTGCACAATTAATGAGCTCTCAAGGGACCCAAGAATGTTGGAAGGTGCATAATGATGGATCTCCCCCCCCCCCACCCCGCGTAACATTTCACAAAAGCATTGAATGAGAAATAAGGATGTGTTTAAAGATGCGGAGCTGCAATTCTTTAATAGACCTAGGTAAACAATATACATTCTTTTGCCTGAGTATTTATGAGACGGAAAATAACTAATTTAATTTCGCAGGGGAATTGGTCGACAATTTGTGTTAATGAAATATATTCATTTAGTAGTCGCATATCGCAATATGAATGAAAGGGTAAACGTTCAAAGCAGACGATAAAGCTGTGATTCATCACGACTCTTTTAATATACTCAAAAGACAGTTACCAGAGGGGAAATCATATGAACGGACACTCACGACTCATATCATACACATATTGCTAATGACACAAGTCATATTAAATATATAACATATATTAATGTCATAAAAAACAAAAACAACAGAATTTTGCGACAATACCCTACTGAATATCGTAAATTAACTTTAGGTTTATATGTCTAGAAAGCAGATTTCTCTACTATTACCTAATTAACTACTTCTGCCCTTTACTAAGTAGCAATTTACGCAATATGGTTGTGTTAATAGCGGTACTGCAGCTGCAGTATTTTCTCTGATTAGACCAGCCGTATATACATTTCACAGCCAAGGAGATGTAAGTTATACTCTCTAGTAAACTATTAAAGCCATGTCTAGACTGAGTTGACTTTGATGGCGAAAATAACTATTCTGAAGTACTGTTGTTTGTACTTGCACTATGGTGTTTCTCTCGTTACGGTGTTTGTTTATATTTTACTGCAAAATTAAATGCAAAGGTAAATCTTTCAAAAGGTCTGTAGCACCCCGGGGTATCTACTCTAAGAGGCTTGCGCCCACGAGATAGGATCCAATTAAACTGAAGTCAGTTCTGAAAGCAAATGGTTGCCTACCTTCATTATTATTTCATATCCGTTGGTTTCACTGTGTTGTTAAGCAGGGAGACTTCCTGTCATTTGATGCTTTTACCCAACGGGTCGAATCGTTATCTAGTCTCCATTTCCAGGCATATTCCGAAGTAAAGTAAAGTAAAACCATTATATGCGTTATTACATAAGGCCTTCAATCGTTCGATATTACAGTGGGGCAATGAAACCAAACTCTTCCCTTATGCACCGTTTATGGAAAGTGATATCTGCAACTGCAAACACACAGACCTGGATGTTCTTCAATGATTTGTCTCAGGAATAAATCTAATGAAGCAAGAATATTCGAGAAGGCATCACTATTTGAACCCTAACCGTGTAAGCACAAAACATTAGTGTTGTGTGTGGTTTGATACAATCTACCATTAACCTGGACGTACAGTTCAGCTAGTTTTAAATTAATTGATATTTACATTGAACCACAAGTCTTGAAATTTATAACCAATATTTCGATTTGCTTCAAATTATCAAATAAAAAGTCCATCGCCTACCCCTTTTGGCTTTGCTTATATACATCATTTTGATGGTTACCTGATAGGAGTGACTTTGATGTCCCAATTTTAAGTTTAAATCTTCGAATGAAAAATCATTACTTTAGTCTATTGTAGTTGGTTAAACTTGTCTTAGGATTTGTATTGCTTGTTCATACATTTTCAGAGAATGTCAAACCTTTCTGCCATGGATTTAGAAAACTATTAGTATGAACGGATAAACAACAAAGGACCACTTTGCTGTTCACTTAAATATGTAAATTAATGTCTTTCACAGCCTCGAGGGTTGTTACCCACTGTAATTCAACTGTTGAGTCTTGCTAATGTAGTTGAATAACCATCAACTGTTCTCTCTGCGTCTTGTTAACATTGTCAGGAGTACCTAGTGTCACTATAAACGTGCCATAATCAGAGAGAGGTGGGGATAAAATTGATCATTAACAAGACGACAACATATTGTAATCACCACTTTGTTATAAGAACATACCATAAATTCAAGAATGTGGACACATTGAATAATCTGACAATTTAGAACCGAGGTGCAAAATGAATGACAGTGTTCGATATTTGAAGCCACTTACATGTTATTTTTGTACATGGAAATAGAATTACATTACTACCATTTAAAATGTCTTTGCATGCAAAAAAAATGTTTAGGTTCGGGGCTTAAACTAGAGTCGGTCGGGCTCTCGGAAACACACTTCAGAATTTTCTCTTTTTTGGGCCTTTATTATCATTATTGTATGCACACGTCTTATACGGTCACATACACTTCCAGTACTCACCCACAATATATGAATAATTGCATGCAACGGGGTCGTTGAACGAATTCAGCTATACTTTGTGATGGCTTTAACGCTCTACTAGTTATCAAACGGAACTCAACAACTATAATTGATGCCGCCATAATCACTACAATAATTTATCGCAAGAAACCCTCATGGTCATATATTTTGTAGTATTTTATGAAATAACTACAACCGTCATTACCAATGATTAATGTATATGTGTTCAACTTGCAACCTTTGAGTATGGCAAACAATCCTTAAAAAAAACTCTGGAGGCGATCTGATTTGTACGTTTATAATGAGGAGCTGATCTTTGGAAAATGATATTTTTTTATGATAATGATTGTTTTATATCTAAATGGAGAAAGAGTTTGGGATATGGTGAATCCCACAGGGAAACAGAATGGGCACGTGTTCAGTAGCCTCCTTTTCATAATTACTCATAATGCATTGAAAGCCTGTAAGTGCTTTCAAAAGCAATAGAATAGTTGTTTGGTTACGTGCACCATAATACCCATGGCTTTACCAGATTCATATAATATCGCATATTTCATGACACGTGGAAAAGTCCGAGTGGCTGTGCTGTGTGGAACTAGCACAATAGGAGTTTCCATCAAATCAAAGTTGTTAAGAAGAATTTAGCCTCTCGAATTCCACAAAAATACGCTCAGATAGATATTGTTCTTTGATGTAACAAATATACATCTTGAATGCAGCCGACAAAGGCGTGATGCCGAGGGCTACAAATTCTTCACTCACGAAATGAAGTAAATGTCTAGTCTTCTCTGATGTAATACATCTGAGGCAATGCATTGTGTCGTCATTCTGTGATTTTCGCGGTATCACTTACAGAAATAACCCAACTTTTAAGATGAAATGAAATACCTTCCGGTCAAACGTAAAAAGAGGTGTGTACTCATCCGTGTGCCTTTATCACAACCTGTATGTGTTAACACAAATCTAGACTTTGATGTATTATGCGTTACGGAACGCATCGTGTTTCATTATCCACGTTAGTTCTTCTACTTTCGACAAATTGTCCAAGGAAAGTACGATCGTTTTGTTTTATTGAGGAAACGAATGGTACGTATTTGTCTGGATTGAAAGCGAGACAAAATATTAACAGCGGTTTCGGAGAGTTTTATAGAGAGTTATAGGAAGTACACCTTATCCAAGTATTAAAAAATCGATATTCTTTCTGTGTCAAAGACACGTGTTAGCACCTTCAAACTTTAGCAAATTGTTTAATTTGTAAAGTCGTGTCAATAATGCGATATTTCGACGGTAGGGGGTTGTTTGCCATGGCAGAATCACCATACCTGAGACACGTCATTAACGCCATATCCCATTTTCAATACAAACCTTTTATATACCTATAACTTGACCTTCGTGAACACTTGTGTGTTTTCATATCACTCCACTACGACTAAACAACAATTAAATAGTATGACATGAATTCTAATACATAGACAAATATATTTACGAATCGGCACATATTAAGTTGTTAGACAACTGTAATTGTAGCAACTCCTGTTTTGATTAATGTAAATTTTGATAACGTTATGTTATTTGCTTGCACGAGATATATACATTTCAATCCCATCACTCGAAGTTTTGGAGCCTTCATTGTCATTCACTACTGGACGTAATACGATTTAAAATTCCCCTGATATAAATTTTAAGCAGTGTAGACACTAAACAGAGGTGAGAATACATTTACTGAATATTACGGTGGTGAATGTTGAGATCTTATCTGGTCTTCGTTTTTAATTAATCTAACTGATTGTGGGATGCCATTTGAAGTTACCGGAGTGTATACACTACGCCTTGCAAGCCTACACGCATATTAATATTGTCGGACGTACGTCGACAGTAAACATGTGAATCACAACCTTAAAATCGTTCGTCGTCAATATGTTCATGTAGTGAACATGCGCATTTCATAGACGAGGATTGTTCCTGGTTGGGTTACTGTTGGTGGAGGGAAATGTGTGATAAATGTACACTGAATTTAGGGGTATACAAAAAGAACATTCAAAGTACTTGACGGGAAATTATAATCTATTTTAAGGCTGAGATGGGTCATTATTGTATGTGTCACGCACATCTAGCGCTAAGCTGACTACTTCACTATCGTAATTTCGATAATATAGTACTACATGGATATTATGAATGATTTATGTTCTTGTAGTGGGGCGTCAGGTTGGTGCCCTCTTTCATTTCATTTGCGGACAATACACTTTTTAATTGCACATTTAGAGGCGCATCAAACATGAAGGATCAAACAGATATTCTCAATTGCACTTGAAGTCCATTAACAACGTGTTGATTTCATGAATAGGTCGTCATTCTTCTATGTGTTAATGGACTTCAGTTGAACTACACACCACAACCATACCTCTAGAGATGGATACAAACAACACAGTTTCAACAAATATTCTAAAAGTGCATTTGAAGTGAGTTGACAGTGTGTTTAATTTCATCAGTAAGCAGTGTCATATACTTTTTTTCTGGCAGTCTACTTCAATCTAAACTACATTTCACGATAATACATTCACGTAACTACATTGTATCGTATATAGCGTGGGTATGTACGTATCACCAAATCCTCCAGAAGACATCCAGAATTCTCTCTTGTCCTGTATAGTATGACATGAGATATTTCCACTTTGTCATCAGATTGCATTGCAATTTATTTTATGACTAGGCATATAGCAATATATCACATTACATTAAGATAAAACAAGACGATATAAAATTACTCAATAACAGATCAACCACACCAGATTCGATCATTTTGATATTAAAAATTAGAACCGATCACGCAATTGAAGAAGCGCTTTCATCCCATACAAACATCCCTTCGAATAGTGTGATGAACATGGAAACGACAGCCCATTATCTTACTTGGAATTTGAAGGCTTATATGTTTTGCTCAGGGTGCTTGTTTCCATGGAGACTTCAAAAGCTCACTGAAAATGTCTTGTTTACAGACATAGACGTTTATGCGGGATAACATACGTCAATATCGTGGACCTCATCAAATGAACAAAGAGTTTCGGCGTGACAGCAGACTGTGGCACAAAAGAATATATATTTTACACACCAAGTCTACATCGTTCTGTTTTTTTGGCGGCCTTGGTTTAGAAGTCTGGGGATTTTATTCGGGCAATGATATTTTTTTCAATGTCGAACTCATAAACTTCGGGTTACTTTGAAATTATTGCCTGTACATTACACTTTATTATTCAAACTGATGTATCTGTCGTGTTGCTATTTAAATTTATACATTAATAACCATTCGTTGTGCTAAACATACGTGTCCATGGCGCAAAAATGAATGTTTACCACCACCCCTTTTTTTAAAAAAGATTTACAATGTACCTTTTATTGGTGATAGAACTGAAACCTATATAGTCACACATTGTCCATTTACCAACGGACACTTTCAATTTAAATGTATATTCAAAAGATTTAGCAATGTAAAACAATATTGGGGTAATTGACATTATTCCACTGACATATATGATAATCAAATATCTGATGCTTTCAACAGCTCGTTGGAATTAGGTGGACTAAAGTACATATACATAGTGAGAAAACACATGTGCTACGTTGGCTATTTCAGACACACAGTATATAACGTGCTGAAAAAAACGAGCGCATTTTCACGCAGAGGCCGCTCGCTAATGAAAGTGATATATTGTTTGCAAACTCATATCAAGAGCCATTAATAGTATTGTCATATTAAATTTGGATGTAATCGCCCAGAGATAACTACAGAGGTTATGAAATAACTTCCACAGGCATATGGATTTCAGTTTAATATGAAACATTCATCTTGTTTCTATGGCGACACTTATCGATCGCAGTCAGCTGCAGTTATGAGTGCTCGTTAACTATTTCCCTGTTGTCTTACAAAGATACAAAATCAGAAAATAATTGAATTAGGGTTGGCTCTACGCTGCGAATAAGAAATATGGCTTACGAGAACGCGTGATTCGGTTCAATGGTTGACATCGTGATGGAAACATAAAGCACGTTGTTTCGTATTAATTGCAATTGTGTAATGCGTTATGTCTACCGAGCAACGACAGCATAAACGGTAATCGGTTTCATGTTTTAATATATCTACAAAATCGGTGTTTGTAGGAAACCATTTCGCCATTATCGTAATAACCACGTGCCTTTGTGAATGGTATATTTAGTGATAACTGACAGTAACACAAAACCCCTGAATGATACACAGTCAATATTGTCCATGGTATGCGTACATACAATACCAACTAAAACGCGAATTTGTAAATAAAATTATTATTGTAAACACTCATAGTTATGTGTCAGCACAAAGAAATGTCAGCTTGAATGAAATGAATACACTATATAAGTATAATCAGATGGTGTGTTCTCACGTTACTTCAATGGATTTATATTGTCTATAAAGGAATACACATTGGGTTTACAGTTTATATGTAGTCGATGTTTACATACCATCATTTTTACAGTGAAATACTAAACAAATTGTATCCGCATCTACTCATATTTCATTTGTTCGTGTGTACGCAAATTAAACAATGATTTACACATCCAAATTGCAGGTTGTAGTTTCGGGCCCCGTCGCTGTCGTGTGTGTCTGAATTGCTAAAGTCCTTGAGCAACTTCATTTGAACCACGATTGTGCCGCAGTCAACCCATCTGTGTAATTGGGGACCTGGTAGGATAGAGGTTGTAATGTGAATAAATCTTATGTGCTTGGAGGCTGCAATGCATTGTATGCTCCCCAGGGAGTTGAGGAAGTAAAGGGCCGCTGTACTGCTATAGATTTGTGCAAAGGGCATGAATGTGCTATACAATATTTTAAAAAAAACAGGGCTTTGGCGTGTAGCTTAAAATGACACTGTCTTAATTCTTTTGTATTTGATTAATATAACATGAAAAGGTAGTTTTCACATATCTTATCATTCCAGAGGTGAAGGAACTTGATTTGCACAAATTAAATCATTCAAGAAGTACTGGGCATAACGTTTGGAAATATTCCAGACTAGTGAGGTACAGTCATAGAGATAGGCTGGGTGAATACATGTTGATATGCTAGGCAAAAACTTTTCTGTCGTTTTACTAACATTCTTTGGTTTCCAGCAGTTATCAATGACGTCATACTTGGGTATTGTTGTTTGCGTACAGCAAAAATATGAGCATCATAAGAATTGACAGCAAAAATTACTTTAAAATGACACCGCATGATTACGCGGGCGATGCATCGAACAAGTGTCACCTGTATAACCATTGGGGCAACGTCGTGAAGCCTCTCTTTAGTAATGTCGCAACAAACTTGTTGACGCTTCTCAAAAAAAAAAACGTGACGAGTCTCCAGTTTCCTGATACGTACCTGAAAATTACCTCCCTAACCACATAGTGTTGTCACTGACAAACAACGACCCGTACTCATGATAAAAACAAATTGTTTCAATTATTGCCACGAAATTGTCACGTTTTGGTTTTAATATGACCAAGGTATAAAGTTTGCTTCAACAGATCTGTCACCATCGATATTTGACGGTTGTACTAGACACCAGTTTGATGTTTAATTACCATCATGGAGTCAGGCTTTTTCTTGTCCATTTGTTACTACAATATTACTGAACGTCGTGGAAATCAGTGGATTAGGAAATCAACTTGATTTAGCTTGGATTAACAATTCAATCTTCTCGAATATCAGGGAGATAGTCTTACAAGTTTACTCCGAGAATCTGATGACCAAATGACACCCGCCTCTCTAGTTGCCTGTCGCGTTGCCAAGTGAGCTGCTCCATGTGTTGCTTGATAAGTCGTTGATGGTGCAACTAGCAAGTGCTCTCAGAACGTCGTATGTGTCTCAAAACAGAAATTGATATTGACTGTGTATTTATGTATTGCAGTGACAGGAGCATTTAGCTTGTCTGTGCCATTCGGTCAAATCTATTCGTCATTACAAGCATTGTGATTTACTGTCGTTTGTCTTGTTTTAAAAAAAGTGAATTTACTATGCATCTAAACTATCCTTGTCATTTTGAATTCATTTTAGTAACGAATTTGTGTGCACAAAACGAGTAACCGGTTGACAGTTTCGAAAGTGCACCCAACCTTTGTCACCTAAACGCGTTCACGAATCATTTTGAAAGCAAGCTGTTGAAAATATATGGGAGATCTTTTATACAAATCGCTCGGTTTCCAGACATCTCTCTTACATGTAAAAGTGTCATCTAAAAGAAATCTCAATTCGATAAACATATTCTTTTATGGCCATATATGAACTGAAATCAGCCTTTGTCTTCGAAGGCATTGAGGGTGATAGATATGGAAGTAGTCTCGTTACCAAATAATAGCCCTCATTTGTGTAAATGGACATCATTGTGTCTGTCTTCTGTCTCTATATCTCTGTCTACTTAACTGTATATCTTGATATACACAAAACACGATGAACAGTTGTGTACCAAAACTATAACAAGAAAATGCATATGGAACTTATAAATCAGTCCGTTTCGAATAAATATTCTTTTTCAAAGGAAATATCGGCGAGATACAAAAATGTTAGGTAAACACCTGAACATATCTGAATGTAATGGAACAGAACGACAACCGCGCTGATAAACGGTTATACGTGTGAAAAGTTCTAATATTCGCACGCACCAAATAGAACCCAATAGAATACGCCTGAAATTTAAAAAAAAAACTGATTATACTGGGAATGACGAGAATAATCTATTAATTCCAAGGGGTTCCAGCGTTCCGAGACGGAAAATTATTTGGTAATAAAATGCACAGATACGGGATAGTTACGTACAGTTGAACCTATATATAAAAAAACAACACATTTCTGACATGCAATGCCATTCACTACATTAATACAAGTAAATCTACTCGTAACAGGCACACTGTTCTTAGGGCCAAAAACATGATTAGTAAAAAAAACTGTAACAAGGGCGCGTATCTGTCATAACATAAGATTCACCGTATATTTTTTATGTTTGTCACCATTCCCATTCATCAATAGGATTCAAACAGTAAGAAATGTCTATAAAATCACGAGGGTTTTAAGTCGTAGACCCAAGACTCATATCAATGGATGCAGTATATTTGTACACGCATGTCTATCCAGTTGACTTTGACGCATTCAGAACAGTTGTAAGTTGTTTTTGTTTGTCAAATTTTTATGTGAAAAATGCCCTTGGAATTGGTACTTGAGACAAGGCAAACTAATTAACATACTTGATTAGTGATCTTGTTTTGCTCCTCTCACATCTTAATCATATTACTTTTATTTTGTTAGTGTTCTGGTGTTTCTTTGCGTCACTCTTTACGTCTTTTTTTTATCAAGAATAGCCGATGCAATTACACGATACAAACGGAAGGTATACGTAGATACGAGCGATCACGAACAAATCAATTTTGTCTCGCTCTCACTAGAGAGGTTTAGATACACGTTCGCGTACGCGGAGCATTAGTTTAAAGCTATGTTTCCGAACTTTGATATAAAGAAATTACGATATTGATCAATGTAAAATATCAAAAATTTAACACGTATTTACAGTTACAAGTATACCGCCATTTTGACGTCATCGTTTGATACAAAACGCCTGGATTGCTTCGAATCACGTGCCTATGACGCTACGCGTATAGAACACACGTAAATAGAGAGGTTTAGATACACGTTCGAACGCGTACGCCTACGGGAGCATGATAGTGCAGGCGTACAAGTAATGACGCGTACAAAATTGTGTTTAATTATGCGTTCTAAAACACAAACGTGAAAAACAGTGGAAAGTGAACGCGCGCGTTGACATCTTCTTTCCAGAAGGCCAGACACGTCTTTGTTTTCTAAATTTGTCCGTAGTTTTGCCATTTTTTCTGCAACTACCCAAACCAAAAACCAAACAATTAGTTTAACGTTACGCTTCCGAACTTTGATATAAAAAATACGCCTTTTAATCGAAGAAAATGACAAAAACTCAACACGTATTTACAGATACGTGTAGACCGCCATTTTGACGTAGCGTCGTTTGATACAGAACGCCTGAGTTGCTTCGAATCACGTGACTATGACGCTACACGTATAGAACACACGTACATACGCGCATCTAAACCTCTCTAATATGCGCAACTAAACCTCTGTTATAGTTGTTTTAACTTGAAGAAAAAGTAATTTTGTTATTCATGAGGAAAATTCAGTTTAAGTGGCAACACTTGAACAAATGAAATTATGACTTGACAAAGAAATATTGTATAATATTATAATGATTTTTACGTTTACTTATTACTAATTTAGTACATGCAGACATAATATAAAACTGAACACGTGTGTGCACGCACGAGTGTATCTGTGTGTATGTGTTCGGTGTTTGTGCGCACATGGATGTGTGTGTATGTATGTGTGTGTGTGTGTGTGTGGGTGTATGTGTATGTGTATGTGTCTGTCTGTGTCTGCGCGCACTAATATGTGTTTGATAACGATTATATGCACAAAGTTAAAATTGAATATTGTGGCTTTTGTTCATAGTTACGCTCATAGGATAACTATTTTGTGCACTTCCTTCTCTAATTAGTTTCTAATTTGTTGTCTTAATTATGTGTCCAAGTGTCTGGAATGTGAAGGAGCATACCTTTATTCGAGGATGTCCGATGAATCACTAGAAAAGCGACCCCTCAACGACTTCTATATTCGTGTACCTAGAATAGCAATAAATAGTACAGCCACACGATAGATGTGGTTTAACTTGAGAACAGAATAATCTAACCAGAAAGCCAATGAGACAGTTATTGACATTTACGAGAGCTACAAATTGTGTTTGCCAATAATTTATACTACATTGGCGTGTCTCTCCCACATCCTACAGAAATGTTCATGTATACGAAAAGCATAAAAACACTGTCACACTCACGACACATTGCGCTGTTTATGTCTTCATCATGTTATGATTATCAATTTTCGTATTTTCTTCCTCTCTGTCAACATTAAAGTGGCACAAGCTGATGGATTTATAAGCTTTTTACTCACGCGAAAATACAACATTACGATTGTCTTCTGGCGTTGTTCAAACAGTTTATTGCATAGCAGGAATTTTCTGAACTGTTTACACGTATCATAAATTACGTCATTGGACAGTTAAAAAATATATCATAATACTAGTATGGAGTTCAGTCAGTTGCAAGTACTGGTTAAGTGTGCTTCAGTAAGTACAATATTGCGAGTACCTTTTAAATATGCAGTAAAATCTACGCCTAAACAAATATAAACTCAGTTTGTACCCCTTTTAAACTTTAACGTGTGTATAAAATTTAGAAGTGTCCTGTAAGAGCAAATGTCTTTATTGTTAAGACATGTTCTATTCAATTGACATCGAACTAATAGTGACAGACATATTTTATGACACTGCAAATAGCTAAATAGACTATAGAATGCGCAAAAGCCTCTACGGAGAAAATATATTGATTCTTTCAAATTAGACACTGACTCAAAATGACAATATTACGTTTAACTAAGTTAGACTTTTCTATTTACTTATTTCGCAAACAAGTATGTCACGACTTATTGACGGCTTAATATTCAATTATATCTCTACAGACGACACTAATGTTTTACAATAAATCGTCGTATGGCAAAATTGATTACACTTAAACTATGATTTTAAATTGATATTGCGTTCATCTTTCAAATGCTCATAATATTTCATATACATTACAGAGAATGGTGAAATCAGAGGTCACGACAATAGCCTACTATTTGATTTACTGCGAAGTTATTGTTCATTATTTCATAAGTTTAATTTGATTGATAATATCTAGACCTTAAAAGTTGATTAAAATTTGGCAAATATACAGGCAGATGATTTGTAGAAACAGATATAAAAATTATTTCATACCAAGATAACATTACGTTGAGTCGATGTTTGTTATTAAGTCTTATAGTTAAAAGACACGAATTCTTACTAGAGTAGGCGTCAATGCGTGTACATATATGTCCGGTTTAAGCCATATAAACTTATTTTTGTGTGGGTGGATATGTCTCTTTAGCTTCCCTCCCAACCTCCGCAAGCAATTTGTGTAAACGAAAACTCGTGATTTTAAGCAAGACTGTTAGTGATTCGTGTATTTCTAAATGCGGAAATAGGAAACGGATTTTATCAGGGAGAGGAACGTCTAACACGGGAAACATACAGTAAAATAAAGGTTTTCAAGTTGAATGAAAAAAAAATGGAACGTTGACATCTAATCCCATCCCGATATGTAGATTTTGAATTGACTTATAGTGTCGGGAAGAAGAATATTGATGCAAGGACTTACTTGATCTATCTATCGCCTGTAAGTCAACACACAGCCTAACGTAGTACTATCTCCTGCAGCTGCCGTCTAGACAGTCTGGCATAGGTTAAACCCCAATATCTAACCAAAATCAATTTATCAATGACTATAAGTAGTTTGTATTTCTAATCTAAATGCAGTGTGTTTTCAATCAATGTATCAAACAGATAGCACTTAACGTCTACACACACACACATGTACTGTGTTCAGGTCGGTTTTCCGGCTGGATGACTGTCAAGCATGGCATGACTTGTGTGGTTAAATAGTTGTCTAGGTTTGAGTTCTCCCAACATATTTTAATTAAAATAGAATAATTTGATGTTACGAATCTCGGAGCTAAATTCATTCCATTCTGGATATTTTGGGTTTTTTCATTATGAACTCTGATTTGAAGTCAAAATGCGACTTTGTACAATACAATGATATTCTTTTTATGTAGCAACATAAATCTTGGACATCTCAACATCGCATGTTTCGAAATTGTTTGTACCAGGTTCGATTGAAGCGTCAGCAAGTTTAATATGACGGGATGTGTTAATTTTAGAACTTCATCGTATGATTTCATTGTTCTGTGCAAGTATGAATATAACATTGCACAACTATTTTATGGTCTTTGAGCTTTGGACGTTTATTATTAATCTAGACAGGGTGATTGGATAATGAACCCCAAGTGATGTCTTTCATAAGACTAAGAATATGTCATACTCTAAGAATAGAGATTTATGTAAACTAAATATTTGATCCTTTCAAGACTTTCATACTTTTCAAACCCCCAAATTTCTAACCCCTACGTAAGTATAGGTAAAATCATAGCATCAGAACTTTTTTTAATGCTTCAAACGGTAGCATTCCAGTTATACGAGTAGCTCTAACTTCTTCTGGCTTGTTTGGGCCAAGGTCTTTGTTGCAGTTGGAAACTCAATATACAAGAAAAAATAAAACACAAATATATTTATAATAAGAAACAGCCATTAAAGAACCAAATTTTAGACCTAGAGAGCCGACCACCTGCTTTGAACACAACTATTTTCGTTTTACTCGAATTAACTGACTGTTTCCAAGTCTTACAATAGTCATTAAGAGTATTCAGAATATTTTGTAAACCAATAGCTGTGTCTGAGAAGATTGCCACATCATATGTAAACAAAAGACAAAATAATTTAACAAGATCAGGGAAAAGTTGAATACCACGTTTCTCGCGTGTATTGAGATTCCTTGACATTTCGTTAATGAAAAATGGAAATAAAAAAGACACATAACAGCAAAACTATGTTAATGTACCAACATTTACATAAGACATAAAACGAATTGTTTCTGGTCAGCGCACGCATCAATTATATACCCTTCTCTTTTTCTTCCGTATTTGTCCAGCCCATGCAATCTGCAGATCCGAGGGGAAACACAGAAATAACCCTCCGTACAACAGCAGAGCCAATCTGACAATCATAAACAAGCAAATGACATCTGCCCCACATACACACTTGATCCAAAGTACTAAATACAAAGAACAGTAATTGCCATAAACAGTAGATTGAGTGACAGGTTTAATACAAATGTTGAGAATAGAAAATAAATTTTAAAAAATCGTGCCGTCGCACCACTTTAGACAAAATATCCTGACCAGAAACAATAATTCTTTTTTGAGGGGCCTAAGTAGTGTGTCTCATACTAAATAATGCCAACCTATTCTGTTTTAAATATGTGGCGTACCTACAAATAAATCATTGTAATTACAACTGAAGTAGGGCCTAACTACAAAACTGTGATTTTGAAAAAAAAAGGTTCAAAAATGTATTTTATGGCACTAGGCTCTAACTTAAATAACATTTTTCCAGCCAGAAAAAAAGTTTAATGCGATTAGAGAAGAAACAGCAAACTATCGGAAATGTCATCAGGGCTTTTGAGAAATACGACATGTCATTTTTAGATAACAAAAACAAATGGTTATTTTCACTGGACCCTTTTGAGTCTGAGCCAACTAGAATTCACATTATTACCTCGTAATTGTTCAGAATAAAGGTTGACCTTTTCTGAGATGGGAAATCTCACTAGAACAAAATTAGAACAGCTAAAAGTGAAAAATCATAAAAACTGGAGTTCGGTCCTCGTGTCACTAACCCTTTTAACTACAAGCATCATTTCGAGAGTCCAATTAATTCCATATACCTTTGGTATTTGACATCATTTTACGGCTCTTGCTATGGATTTGGTCATAGATGCATAACACGTTTGGTTTCATGCCAGGGACTATCACTCACTTGTAAAGACCCTACCATTTGGTTGTTGATGTTGTTGATGTTGTTGTTGTTGTTGTTGTTTTTTTTTTTGTCGTGTGGTCAGTTGTTAGGCACATTTATGTTCATCTATGAAGTGACTGCTGATGATCCATTTTTATTTTTTCTCATTTCTTCATAGATCTTTTAATAGGAAGATTTTGAAAATTGACATTCCTTGCTTTTAAATGCAAATGGTTGTCTTTTATTCACCCCTGTCAATTTGTTTCCATATTAGTATCTATATTAAGCCTTTCGGACGTAGCAGGGTTTATTTAGCTTACTACTACCATGTTTAAACATTATGTGAATATGTGAAAATAAGCACTACCATTATTTGTCAGACCATAACAATGTTAGTAAACACAAGGAATAACACCGATCGTGATAATCTACCTCGATCGGGATTATCTTGATCATGGATATTTAAAAACAAATACGGGATAAATGACCGTCAAACGCCTTCACATATAATCAAACCGGACATACTCTGGACAAGGTGTACTCCAAAGAAGACTAAAATTTAGGTTTGCACAACCTACCTTCTACATCATAATCAAGACACATAAAATTAAAGAAGACGAGTATGATATTACATTATGGATTTACGCTACGGACCGTTTCACCAGAAGGATCTTCAAGACATATAGATGAGCTAGTAATATAGTTAACTGTTATAGGCAAGTTAGTTTCTAAAAGTATTATGGGTTTGTCTATATCCCATGTTTTGCACAAGAATAAATTAATTTATAGATGTTATGAGTACATGAAATCGAAATCGAGAGAGAGAGAGAGAGAGAGAGAGAGAGAGAGAGAGAGAGAGAGAGAGAGAGAGAGAGAGAGAGAGAGAGGGGGAGGGAGGGGGGCAGGCAGACAGGAATGGGGGGGGGGAATGGAGATGGAAAGACACAAGAGGAGGAAGCCTGGGATAAAGAGACAGACAGAAAGAGACAGATAGACAGACAGCGACAAAGGAACACAGTCAAACAGACAGACATACATACATACAGACAAAGGGAGGGACAGTCAGTCAGACAGACCGGCACACTGACAGACAGACAGACAGACAGACAGACAGACAGACAGACAGACAGACAGACAGACAGACAGACAGACAGACAGACAGACAGCAGATAGACATGCAAGCAAGCAAGCGTGGATACAGGAAGAGATAGAGACAGATACATATAAATATAGACACAGACAGCGATAAATAATGATGACGACGACGATGATGATGATGATGATGATGATCGGTACATTCGATACCATATCCCAACAATATGTTAGGTGTTGACTGTCTTCAGAACAAGCTCACTACATTTCACTGTAATTTAACCCTTGATTCACTTATCCGATTCCCTCTTTGAAATGATCACACTTTGATGTCAGCACAACGAAAATTGGTGATAGTTTAACGTGTTCAACTTTTTTTTACACTAGTTTCATTGATATGAATAGAAATCTACAATGTATGCTACTTTAATATGTCACACAATAACAATTGAAATAAAAAATGATTGTGTGGATTTGAAAATGATTGGAAAATTACATATAAAAGTAAGATAATTCAGGGTTTTGTCCATCGCAGTTGTCAAATACAGATAAGGCACTCCAACATAATGATAAATAAAACTTTTTGTCATATTAAAATGCTTAGCATTTTGGTGTTTGACACATGCACACCATCTTTGTCATAAATGCTCAATATTTGAGTATTATGTAACGATTTATAGTTACTGTAAAGAAAGCACTTGAAATATGCGTCAGTTTGAGGCGACAAAATGGACAGTTACGCAACAAATGCCTTGTGAAATTTTACAATTTCGTGTTGTGTTCGAGAGTACAGAAACTTATAGTGTGTCGCCTTGCGTTGAGTTAACAGTTGATGAGTTCTGTTTCCGAGTATACACTGTGCATACAACCTTCAAATGTTAAGCATATATGACGAAAATTAGAAATGAGGTGCTTGGGGACCGTATACCTGAATTCTTGTCAGTCATATATACTTATATTTGAGGGTTTATACAATGAACAATTAAACTCTAAACAAAATTAACTCTAAAACAGACAACATTAAACCTTGCAACACATCCAAAGTTGCGCGAACATTGATAAACAGAGCAGCCAGTCCCGGGAGCCAGTCTATGCGAATTATTTTTTAGGTGACCACCGAGCACTTTTCCTGTACGTCCTTATTTGTCCTTTCAATTGACTCACTGTTCTGGACTGGCGAAACTTTATCCACATATATTCTTAAACGTGTAAACGAATTTTTTCTTTGTGACTTGTACAATCATTTAATAGTATATGGCAGTCGCACGAATTCTATCGCTTGCATCTTATTATTGCACCACCACAGATCCCATACGGGACTGTCTAAAACACGTTCTATGTCACCTTCTACGTTCCGCTTTCTACAATTTGTGTTCTAAGTCCTGTGATCTATGTTCTGTGTTTACAATAATACTGGGGATCAGTCAAAACGACTTCTCAAAAGCTACTTCTTAGATTCTATTGAAACATCAAACACATTCTATATTCTAATGGAAAATGTGATTGGTATTTTGTAAACATCAATTGAATAATAATGTATCATTTGCATAATAAACGATTTCGGTAAGTATGATATACCATAATAGCTTCAAATATAATATAATTCTCTGTCTTGCTCATTTCCTGCCTGATTGACAAGTCAGTCTGGGTTTATACGCGATATAAAAGTAAAAATGTACGCTGGGTTTTAAAACAGGCACAAGAAATACACGTATTAGACTGGATTGGATGTTCCTCACCGAAATATCTCTCACATCCAGGTATTTGAGTGTTTGAGACACACATGCGAATTGGAAATATTTATATGTAATGATAATGCATTCGTGTTCTCTGTCTGTCTGTCTGTCTGTCTGTGTATGTTTTTCTACCTTTATCTCTCTCACTGACTCTCTGTGTGTCTCTGTCTATGTCTGTCTGTCCGTCTGTCTATCTGTCTGACTGTGTCGCTCTCTCACACACAACCATGAACAGACTAACAAAATTCTCTTCTGACTCTCTCTCTCACTCACTCACACACACACACACACAAACAAACAAACAAACAGACAAACAAACAAACAAACAAACAAACAAACAAACAAACAGACAGACAAACACACACAAACAACCATTACCAGACTTACAAAAGTCTCTTCCAGGGAACATTAACACTTTGACAAGGTGGATAGCATGAGATTGGTGGTATTAAGAGTAAATGTACACTGTACTGCTACTGCCATTGGAAAGGAAAATAACACAGGTCTACGTTTGGCGCCTTTCTCGGTATTGGTGTAAAGAATGAGTAAGTAATTTCATCAACTTAGAAATGATCAAAAGATATGCAACCTATCAAACTAATCTGACTGTCGAATGAAATTACCATTGACAGCTTGATGGATTAAATATCCACTGAGATCTCAGACTCCAACAAGCTCCAATATCTTCTCCTGGGAGTTGTGGTTTTTCATAAACAACTGTTAAAAACTCTTCTCACGTTGTTTGTGTGTATCATTTTTCAAAGCCACATCACGACTACATGTATAAAGGTAGCTCGCATAGGCCAAAGAAAATTGTTTCTGGTCAGCGCGCATAAAAATAACTCAAATACCCCCGCGTTGGTCTTTAGTTGTGTGTTAGTCCAGCCCATGCAGTCTGCAGTTCTAGGGCGGGGGAACCACGAAAATAACCCTCCCTACTTCAGTGAAGACAACTGCAGAGCCAATCATGAACAAGCAAATGACATGTGCCCCACATACACACATAAATAGTAGATTGATTTAGTGACAGGTTTGTTGAGAATTAAAAAAAAATAATTAAAAAATCGCATCGTCGCTCCATTCTAGACAAAATGTCCTCACCAGAAACAAATCTCTTTTCTTTTGGCGAGAACTGCAGTACTATAAAAGAAAGTATTTGTTTTATAATCAGTAGAATTATCTCTACTATCGTAATGAATTTGTCAAAGTTGTCCTCTACAAAAAGGCCACTACTGCTTATTAGAAAGAAATCGTTATTACAATTTTAGACTTTAGATTACTATTAAAGATATATGTGATTAATGGACTGTCTATTTTGTAGTTAAGCTAAAAGGATTGGCGAGTGATATGTCACTCACACCGTCGTTATTTGTCTATGATTAATTATAAACATTTGCTTATAGGATGCATGTGATAAATCGGTTGGACGTTTGATTTGAAGTCGACGATTCTTGGTCGACTTAGTTGTTTCTGATACCAAAGTGTTGGCACTTTAGTAGTATTGAAGTGCGCAAACAATATATACGTTTTTGCTGCACACGTCTTAACTTCTCATTACCATTTTTGTTAGCCTTCTAACCTTTTTCGCCAAACAAAATCGGAGAAATATATATTTGTTATACGTTTACATAGTATAACATTATACCCATTAATTAAAGTGATTCTGATTCAATGGTTTTGAAAAGAATTGAAAAATAATAATAACGCAATTGATTATTCTCAAACTGTCCTTTCACATGTTGTTCTGTGTGTGTTCAGGTGTCAAACCAGCCGTGCAACTGGGACCAAGCAGAATAGATGACGCAGTGTGCATGTTTTAATTATTTGTACTTGTAACAGTAGTGGTTTGTATAATACTATAGATACATACCAGGTGTAATAATTGGAAAGCGCTTGGAAAACAGCGTGGACAGACTGCAATTAAGCTTAACAATGTTGTTGTTGTTGTTGTTGTTGTTGTTGTTGTTGTTGTTGTTAGTGGTAGTGGTGGTGTTATTGTGTTGTTGTCGTTGTTGTTGTTGCTGTCGATGATTATGATGATGATGGTGATATTTGATATTATTAGTATTATTATTATAATTATTATTTATATATTATGTTGCTGCTGTTGATGTTTTTAAACCATCTTTACTGTTTACAGAGCACCCGATTACAGAATGAAATTTTTATTTATTTATTTACCTGAATTGGTTTGAGTACGGGAATCACGTCTACCGTCACTTTATTTTATGACTGTTTGTCTTCTGGGAAACCAATTTACAGCCTTTAACTGCTTATAACTACGATATAATCTCTACAAGTGATCAAACATGATATCATCTGAGGTTGCTTGGGACATTAGTGTACAGCATACAGTTTGTAAACGAAAGTTTCCTTTTTTATACAAAACAATGTGCTACCGTTAGGTTCAACTATCGTGTGTAATATAAACACTAAAGGTGCTGGTTTTGAGTCGGAGATATTATGAATTTCACTTGCATGTCTAAAAGAGTTCGAATTTTGGGGTCCCACACCTCATAACTAGGGATACTCAAATAACATTGTGTTTATGAGCAGAAATTTAAATTATTCATGAAACACATTTCCCGCTATGAATCCAAATCAATCTTGCGGTCGGTACTTCGTATGGGAAAAGATTTTACACTATAGTGTTCACGACGTGAAACATCGCCGCGATCGTCAAAATAGACATGTGAATTGAAAGTGAACATCCGTACGTATCGCACGACGTAAAGTGCGAAAAAGAAAGAATAAACACGCACTCCAATTTTAATAAACGAATTAAAAAACGAATTAATGTATATTACAACATAAATTTCATTTGCCCATTGACTTTTTCATTTGATTACATTGATATCGATTCTAACTTAATTCAATTACATTAATACGTGCATGCTTTGACCAGCTTAACTTCAATAGAAAACGATTTTTAAAAGTCCACATTTGACCCTACTATCAATAACATCATTGATAGTGTCAATTATTCAAATGTTGAATATCTCACTCGCCGACAGGCCGTCATTGTCGACACAAATGTGAGATTCCAATTTGATATCATTTTGTAGATTCCACAACATACACCAAGATTTCATTGAAATAGTATGTCGATCCTTAATTGTAAAAATAATTATTGGATGTACATGCACAGAAATGGACAAATGTTCACTTCAATTTTCTGTTTTGCAATTTCTGATTGATACTTTGACTGGTCAATATATAACAAGGTTTGATGACTTTTAATGAAATCAAGACGAAATTCATATATGGACGGTGAATTAAAAGGGTTTCCAAACACATGTTAAAAGGCTAGGTTTGAATTAGGATAACATTAGGATTGTCTAGCAGAGCTATATAAATTACCACTGTTCAAAATGTGAGATTTAACAGGGTGGGTAAACTTTGTGATAAAAGTGATAAAAGTACTTTGTATGTCCACATTTTTCATCCCGTGACAACTTTTCACACTACCATGTTTAGTACCGTTGACAGTCAGTCACCTTTGTCCAAACGAAAAGAATGGTCATGTTAATCCACACTGATAATACAACACCTATAAAGAGAGAACATGGAATTGAAACCTTGAGTTGAGTATTGTAACATTCAAAAGTCTATGCTAGAGAAGGAGCTGTGATTAGGAGAATTGTGTACAATGTATTCTGTGTCACTCTATAGATGGTTGATTGATAATTACAACCCGCGAAAAAACACCTGTGCGTTCTTTTTTTAATTTGGCAAAAGCTACAATACCATTTATACAAAAACAACAGCGGTGCTTTTGATGTATGTTCACGCAATGTTTTTATCAATTTGTTTATATCTTTAAGAATTAATAATGTAACGGTAACAGTCGTACTGAATTACAATTATGTCATAACATGTAGTAAACGGAGTCATGGGATCAAGGCTCCTATGGTGTTTATGCTTTGATAAGTTACCAATGCCATGAACCTTGTCCAATTCCTGCTTGCCAGAAGCAAGCAAACGTACCAGTGTTTTTTCCGTGGGTTGGACAGATAATTGTTTATGTTCGAGAGCAATCACGTAGTGGCATGATGTATTATAAGATATATTCGTGGGTCCATCTCATGTTTTCAATTTTGTATTTTCCCTTACAGTTAACACAGTATTTGGTCGGCCATATTGGATTCTAAAATGGGGATGGCATCTATTTCGATGACCTCTGACTTTTTTCTTGATTATAACCGAGAGTTGGTTTGCAAATCTAACGTGTAATAATCAAAACTAAGTTAAAGTATTGTAGTTGTTCTTTGAACTCCCACTAAAGATACTTTCTTTGTCAACTGAAAAAATGGTGTTAATACATGTTTCCCAGTTTGTACACTTTGATTGATTATTTTAAACCATGAAGATGAATTTGAGCAAGTATGTTGGTAATTATTCACTGATCTTGGTACCTTTTATCGACAGAGATGTTCTAGAAGATTTAGTAACAGCTTTACTTTTAGGTCCATCCTGGCAATGACGTTTGTGAATTTTCAACGATTTACAAAACAAACTCATCAGTGGATTTGCAGTTAACAACAGCAAGCACATCTTGACATTCAGTAGAGATGATATGACACAATGTTGTCGACCTTGACCTTGTTATTTCGCTAAGAATACTTGTTCCAATCACAAATAGAAATTGAAATCATAATAAGGTTAAAGTGTGCCATTGATTTAAATCTATCGTTTTACATGTAAATTACTATTGATTTATTGCAATTTCCGATTTTACTTGACATTTCTATATTGGCTGGTCCCATCTAATTACTATTTTAAAAAGCACAATGTATTCATTGGAGATTTTAGTATGAAATCTGATTTCGCCTTTAACCCATTTAGATCTAGGACCTGGGGCAGGAAAGTCGAATAACATAGTGTTAGAACTCTTTATATGCAAGAAATAATCATTTTATAGGATAATCTTGCTCTAGGCATAGATTGGCATATTTGGTTTGAATCAACTGTTAGGCCAAAACAAGAAGAATTATTTCACGTCAGCTCGAGCAGTCTGCAGATCCGTGGGGAAACTCAAATATAACTTCTTCAGTGAAGACAACTGTAGAGTGAACCAATCACGAACAAGCAAATGACATCTACTCCACATACACACTTGCTCTAAAGTACTAAATAAAAAGAACAGTAACTGGCATAAATAGTAGATCGAGTGACAGGGCTGTTGAGAATTTAAAAAAAAATCGCGTCGTCGCATCATTTTAGACAAAATGTCCTGACCAGAAACAATTTGTTAAGTTTGGCCTTATTTTACATTATTTCAAATATAAATGGCATTGGTGGTTCAGGATTTGAGGCAGACGAGTTGAATAACGTGTTTTCAGGACGCACCAATATTTATTTTAAGTGAGAGAGCAATCTAGCAACAGCTCTAGGCTTAACTTTGCATGTATGCTTCGTATCAAAGACTTTTATTGCATTATTATCAAATATACGAACCTTTGTAAGCTTGAAATGCTTATGAGGAAGCTCGATTTTTACCTCCCGTCAGGGAGTGTATTGTTAAGCTTCGATCTGTCTGTGTGTCTGAGTTTGTTTGTCTGTCTGTGTCTGTCTGTCTGTCTGTCTGTCTGTCTGTCTGTCAGTCTGTCTGTCTGTCTGTCTGTCTGTCTGTCTGTCTGTCTGTCTGTCTGTCTGTCTGTCTGTCTGTCTGTCTATCTATCTGTCTGTCTGTCTGTCTTTGGACACGATATCTTAAAAACTACTGCATCAATTCTAATGGATCTTCGTACACATATTTGTTCATGTAACAACAAAAACTGATTACAGTTTGGTAAACATCTTAAGACTAATAATGAAGAATTATGCTAATTGAAATCTTTTTTGTACTTCGACAGTTAGGAACATGTTTGCACTTTTGCTTTTTGTTTGCCGTGTAAGATCTAGAGCATGGTCAAACCAGGTCAGGTTCATCCTCCGGGTCAATTCATCCGCTTTCTACCGTAAATTCTTACACAAATTTATAAACTTTCCTGTCCATATTAAGGAAACTATGCGTGAAAAACCGGACCAAAATTTCCGGCGATCAAGATCATCAAATCGCCGTAAAATCAATATTCCTACAAATAATTCGTAACTTAATTTAACTGGCACGAAACAAGATATGTCAGTTGAGGTTTGTGCTTTTACAGTATCTAGAATGTTGGACTCTAGTGAAACTTACGTATAATAGGTATAATTTTGTATTCCATCAATGAATGTAGGTACAGAAATCTATGGTTTCGCCTTTACAGGATGAATCTCAGTTTGAATCTGGTTTCATATATCATGGCGTCTAATTCATAATAAGCTAATACTCGGATGTGTGCATTGATATCACTTGACCTTTGACACTTACTAATTATGCAAGATTAGCTGTTGAATTTCGATAACTGAACCTGAAGACCAGAGTCAAGACCAAAGGTCAATGTCTTAAATTTAAAACTTAAATATAGTTCTGCATTATCTATATATACATTATCCTAAGGACATCAGCCACACATAACTGCTACAAAATGTCTGCAATGTGTAAGTAACAGCTTTATTTTGATGATCTACCCTGTAGGTCAAGGTCAAGGTCAAGGTCATGGTCACTCATACAAGAAAGCTTGCATGTTATTATATGGGGTTAGACACTTGAATAGCATCTATGTATTAAAGTTTTTGGGTTATGCAGTAATATAGTGAATTTCTTACTGCAAATATGGCTGCCCTTCAGTAAATATTACATGAGCACCACTTTTCTTCATATTACTATGAACATGATTTAAAAGAAAATGGCAATATGTAAACACTACATGTGTCTTTGATGGGCAGGAATTTGCTTGATTTTGATAAATGCCCCTGAAGGTCAAGGTCAAATTTCAGGTCTCCAAAGATAGTTTGTATCTGATAATATGGGGGGTAGATACTTGAATGGAATCTCTATGTATTACAGTTTTTGTAAATAATGATGTTTAACTACAAATATGGCTGCTGCCATTCAGTAAAATTGATATGAGCACCAAAATAATGCTTGTGTATAGTTATTTTCTTCAGTATTACTTGTAAGCATGATTTATACGGAATTGGCAATATGTCAATATTACAATATGTCTGTGATAAGCAGGAATTGGCTTGATTTTGATAATTGACCCTGTAGGTCAAACGTAAAGGCCTCAAAAGATAGCTTGCATCTGATAATATGAGGTAGACACTAGAAATGAGTGTCTATGTATTACAGTTTTCGAGTTATACAGTATAATGTGATTTTTGATTACAAATATGGCCACCATGCGGTTACATTTGCATATATCAAATAACAAATTGATGTGCATATGTCCCATATGATGCGTCACCTTGAACGAAATCGGACATTGCATTTCTGAGAAACGACTTATTATGGACGGACGGACAGACTGGCGGATGGAGCCCATTGTAGTAGCCTCTGGGGGGGGGGGCTAATTATTAATTTTCATAAATCTCTGTTATTGTTACAGTATATTCTTTATCGATGCAATGAAGACATGTCCCATAATATTAACAAATTGCACTTTGAAGAAATCATGAAGTATTGGCCCATGCTTACTACGTATCATCGCTTTCACAATGGGACATTCTTTAGGTGTCAAACCATCACATATTCCATTTTACTTACGCGACTATCTCATAATAATTGCCAGCAATAGCCTAGAGACAAGAACTCTTGACAGTGTATTGATAAAAATGGTGGAATGAGTGTGTCGGTAAATGCTTGTCGTCAGCATGGTTTCTTGTTGTCGTTCATATACATCTTTTATCATCATTTCTCGCTATTAACACACATTAAGAGACATAAAGATATGATGACAGAACGTCTCAACCACTGAATCCATGCGATAAACATTGACGTGTTTTATTACCACATTCATGCATAATAATAGATATATAGATCATCGGTCAATTCATCACTCTATTAAGCAGTTAGGGAGCCTTCAGGATTTTCAGGGGGGGGGGGTAGGAATCGGGGAGTCACATTTTACAAACCTGTTCTTAGGGGGGGGATTGTCATATTTTGCATTATAATGTTTGGGGGAGGGTCACATTTTACAATCCGTAGTTTTGTGACCAAATTGAAGATTCAATTATTGTCAAATTGTTTTGTGTGTTTTGAGATGTAAAAGTGAGATGAGCACTCAACATTTATTTTTACGAGTACTTTACATGCTAAAATACAAAAATAAAAATACATATGTTGTAAGAATTTTTTTTAAACGATGCATTTTGTTGAGTGTGCCATCTCACCTTATCACTCACACTGTCCGTGAATGTTGTTGTTAAAATGTGATGGTGATGGTAGCAGTGATGATGAAAATGATGATGATGATGATGATGATGATGATGATGATGATGATGATGATGATGATGATGATGATATTGATGATGATGGATGATGATGATGATGATGATGATGATGATGATGATGATGATGATGATTTAGTTTTGAATGTCATAGAGAACACGGACAGTGATACATGTACTGACTCAAGTAGTACCAGTGAGTCAGATTAGAATGACACTGATAATGGCTATACTGAAGGTGAAGGTGGTGATGATGATGACAATGATATCAGGGAACTTTTACAAGTGACCAGATCAGGCAGAGTATGTTCAACATGGAAAGCACATTTTTTATACTAACTATATTGTGTAAGATTATAAGAGAAAGGTCACTAGCCAGACTTTTACGGTTTGTCACTTTATATGTATAAATATTGCTTTCTAATACAGAGCCAAAATCATTTAATTTGTATGTATACATATAATGGAAATATTGATTAACGTTCAGTATATGTAGTTGTCATGGGGAGGGTAATGTTTTACAAAATGGGACAAAGTGGAGGGTCACTTTTTTACAAATGGAGAATGGGGGAGGGTCATGTTTTACTTAACAGACCATGTGTGATTTCCTCCCCCCTTGTAAATACTGAAGGCTCCCTTATTGTATTTAATAAAGGTCTGTCTGCGCATGACTCAATAACAATCTTTCGTCTAGTTGTTATACATAGTATCACACCACACCTTTGTGACTACAGTAAAATGACCTCGATGACCAATATTAGTTATTCAAATGCCACCAAACTTTGCTATATGAAAGCTAGTCTGGGTTGTTATAACATAACAACTGAAATGTGGGGCTATTCCGTTTAGTTTTCATGGATATTGACATTCTGTTACCTTCCCATAGAGCTAACACATGGTTTTGTTAGATACAATAACTTTCTCGTTATATCGTACACCCCGAACAGTATTGTTCGTGAGTGTATTTTTGTAGCTGTATACAAATCAAATCAAATTAATTTGGGTCCGCACCAAAACATCAGCGCCATCAACGGTGAACACGCTTTAAACCTGCTACTGCAGTGTACTAATGGATACGATCGACCACTAATTAACATGGAAAATGTCTAATTATTGCTATTTCAACAATTTTCATTGAATAGATGGGGATCAAAAATGATACTACCGTACAGTTACAGATTAGTGTAGTTTTAAGATGGCGACAGACTCAATACCAAGCTTTCGCTCAAGATTTAAGCTTGTCACTACTACATACCACCTACTGGTAATATTCACCACTAATTAACAGATACAATAGACTAAATACATATATAGTCTTTGGTTACTTGATGTAAAACCGCATCACAGTTATAGCTTTCAGGTTTAATTCATAGTATCGGTATATGTGTTGGAAATATTTGAAGTGACTTGGCCAAGATTTTAAAAACAACTGAACACGTACATTAGCAAGATAGTGTGAATTATAGCTTTTCTCTATCATAATCCCTAAAAACAAAAAAAAATAGTGTAAACTGTTTTGGTTTATGATATTTAGAAAAAACACACCATAAATCGACATTCTTCAAAGTTACGAGTGCTGATACGATCCCCTATATATCAGAAATGTTCAAAACGTTATTAATAGCGTCCAGGATCGAAGTCAGGTTGAAAAAACATACAATACTATATACGGATACGTACGACAATACTCTTTCAACGTACGCCAATAATTTCATTTGAGTTATTGTTAGTACCCTTTGTTGACATATAAAAGGCTACTTCAGAGCGTTGGGAACTGATATTTGTGATAAATATAAATACTAATACAACTGCTATTGTGCTTGACAAAACAAATGGACGACTATGGTTTGCAACAATACACCCTGATCCTATATTTTCCCACGAACGTAGACTTTCAAAAACATGCCAATTTAACATGCTCTCATCCGAGTATGTTCGGCAAAGAAAACAGCTGCGCAGTGTTCTCTTTCTGAAGTTGCCAATGGTATCTCTCTATTTTAACGATTTGTTTGTGTTCGGAAATTACCCCTGACCAAATATAGGTATCGAGCGCACCTGTTCTTAAAATTCAAGCATTCGGTACTTCCGCAATATGACCGAAGTAGTATCGCGTGCTAATAATTCTAAATCATTCTCTCTTTGAAGGTGTATCGTTCCATAAAATCGCTGATAACGAAGCGAAATTAGATAGCTGTGCATCTCCCCAGGGCAAAATAGATAGTCAAAGAATAGATATGAAAGAAACACCAGTATGCAGACTTTTGTGTTGTAACAAACGTACCATGCACCTAATCAACTAAACTACTATGCCTCTGGTGTCGTGTACTCAGCAATGTATAGACGGTTACTAATTGCCTTGATATATGTCAAAATGTATGATATCTGCTGGTGGCATTATTTGCGGATTAGAACGAACTATTGTTATCAAATTGATAATGTGAAAACAACATATCCACTCAAGAACATTGTACAGATCATAATTCAATGACAATATGAACTTCCCTTTGACACGTGGCTTTGTTATCATCCAAGTATGGTGTGCGCGCGCGCGTGCGTGTGTGTATGCGTGCGTATGTATGTATGTATGTATGTATGTATGTATGTATGTATCAAATTATAATACACGTGTAGCTGCATGTGTCATTTTGTAAATGGGTGTGTATATGTTATATAAGACATGCCCAACAGATTGACCATTATCAAAGTACTACAGACAACACGACACTAAATATTCACAAATCACATAGAACAAACATGCATAAATTTAGAAGGATATATACATCACCAATACATGAATGTTATCTGTGTATACAATGCTGGACATTTGATAACAAATGTAAGGAAAACATTGAAGAGTTGATATTGTGTGTGCAGACGGAAACATACAGGCGCAAATTATCCAATTTTCACTGACATTTTAGGTTACTGCGGTCACAATGGAAAGCGGATATGTTTTATTAGTGCTAACAGATTGTCGTCACTAGTTAATAGATGCGATGTCACACGTCACAAAAGGTTACGTTAACCATGATTAATACCTTTACCGCCTCGACTCAAAACTGGAATGGCATCAGATAAGTTGAAAAAAAAAACAGAGAATAGGTCAGAATAAACAGACATATTCAATCCCATAAGTAAGAGATTCTACACATACAAATGTAACAGAAAACTAATACTTCTAGTTCGATAAAACAAATTTACGGTTTCTTTAATTTTTTCACTTACTCTTCTCAAAGAAATTCAATTCCCGGCTTATGGTACCAAATCCTCCACATGGAAGAAGTGAACTTAACAAAAAAACATGCCGAAACTAAATCTCTGCGGACTAACAGGTCACACTTCAAAGAATGGCGTTGCAATATAAGATTGCGATACTAAGTTAATGTTTATCTTTCACACCTGCCCCATCTCTCCTGGGATTGTTCAGTGTTGTTAAAGACAGTGCCTTAACTTATAGCCTCCGGTTCATTGATGTATGTATAATTATTGTACCCATCTCATGTACTCATCCATTCCTAGATAGACATATCGTAATGGCAGACTTCTCGGATATTATTACCCTCGTAATAAATTCGTACTGGCATTTTCTGCCCAGTAATAGTTATGTTGCATATTTAATCTACTGAGCAGAAAACATCAAACTTAAGGGCGGTAATTCATAGCTGATGAAGTATTCATGAGCTAAACATCGATATCAAATCATTCGCGCGCATTAAAATTGCAAAGCGGGCGATGATATACATGAATTTCTCTCCATCCATTCTAGATCTGTCAGTTCAAGATGGTGAACTCAGGACACATGGCATGGTCTGGTGTGTAGGGCACTTTCATGAATGTATAGGGGAAGTAAGCCAGATGGATTAGAGCTAAAAGGAGGGAACTGCAACACTATACGACGGTGCAAGTATTTTTACTTTAACACACCATTAGAGCTCCAATTAACAGTGTTAACAAGAGAAGCTAGAGGGCACGGCATGCATTTGTAGTACGTTGCCAGCAGGCATAGTATAGAGACAGAGAAGACGTCACAGAAATAACCGGCATTGCAAAGATTACCCTCTCGAAAGAAAGTAGAGAATTAATTTGTCAATACTGTAAATACTGAATTGAAAGGTGCAGTGCTTTTAGAAGATTTAAATAATAAACTTTGACAGTATATATACGAATTTCAAAATATCTTTAAAATCAAACCACCCAGCTTATTTATACAATTATTATTATTATTATACACAATAATTATTATTATATACAATAACCTGGTTCGTTATACTTTTGTTTTAATTTTACGAAAGTTTTGATATCAGCCACATGTGAACGACATTTTTTTAATTATTCTAGACTACATGATCGATTCGAAATTTATCTACTCTGTTATTAGCGCAATCTGAATGAATGATCATTCAAAAATAACATGAACTGCTGTAGGGGTCTCTGTGTCTGACGTTTGATGCAAACATTGCATCACCCGTAAATTAAGAATGTTACGTGAATTATCTCATCGACTTGAGTCTTGGCTAGTTGCTCCAATACTCGGCTACGCGTCAAGCTGGTTGATATATCAAATTCCAAGAATCAGTCGTCGTGATAAGCAACGTTCCGGGTCGTCTCCCCATGTGGATTCGAATACCAACACGTTCCTTTGTATATTAGAATGAATAAGTTATGATGACAAATGCGAACCTTTTGGGGGGTTTGTCTGCAGTGACCGTGTATAGGGGAGAATATTGGGTTTTAATGTTTTGATTAAAAATCGCCTATCATCATATTTGATAATATTGTAACATTGAGACAAATCGGATAAACACTTCATGTATGGTAGAGAATCAAACAAACACCACATAGCAATGGAACCCATGCACACAAACACGTCTTGTGGACGATAACATTTTCCATGGCCACTGCTGAATCGTAAATTCTAGTATGATCATTTCGAAGGCCGACTACAAAATCCTCACCCTCTGGATCTATGAGTAATCGAGCCTCCACGCTTTCTTATATTTCAATGTTGATGTATCTTATTTGAAAAGAGGTTACCTGTATCCAAGGGCATACTGCAGATTGTTTGGCCCTTGAAAGGGTGAGTCACAACGTAAACTCTGCGCCCCATAGCTATGATGAACAGGTATGATGAGAATGACAAAAGACAGAAATGTAGGTGTTATGAACTCCACAGTAATTAATATAAAACAGATCTCAGTGCGCATGGTATATATCAACATTGGGGGACTTAAATGCCATAGATACTTTACACAGCAAAGGAATGCGTGGGCAGTTCAGGTCTATTGTACGTCACGTCGTCGTCCTTTCTTACTTGACAACTAACGTGTCTCTACATCGATGTAGAAACGAAATCGAGAGACTAAGATGATAAGTGAAAAGGGTTGTTTGAGTGATTATATGTGGACTTTCTCCAGTACTTTTCATGTCTACTTTTATCGCATGTTTTGGTTACATCCTTGAGTAAATCGAGTAATTGAAAGACGAAGACGTGACTTTTCAATTCATTATTTTACCACCGGAATGTGAGAATGTAAACATACTCTCAAATATTTTCGTGACCTTTGACACATCATCACTTAGTTTAGTTTATAGCCTTAAAGCCAAATATCTTCAACGAATTCACTCCAAATTCAAGGAATAAATGCGATAACGCTAGTTCCCTCCCTCCCTAATAAATGGCAATTTTTTCATCACGTTCTCCCTCATATATGGCTGCGTACATACGTAAACGAGTGGCAAATCATGTTAAAATAAACAGATGATGGATTGTGATGAAACAATGTAACTGGCATCGGTGTTCAAGTTATCAATGACGTAATTTTCTGAGATACATATCTGGACGTTCAATCAGACTTCTCATATTGTGACTTACAACAGGAAAAATCAGAACATATGTTAGCTCATTTATACGTCTTCATGTCCGAGTATTTTTTTCTGGTCTTCCGGTCTAGATCACAGCTAGATTATACAAGCTCAATTCTTGTATGCACAAGGCACTTTCATGCAAACGTGGCACAAGGATGACATATCATCGAAGGCGCATGCGTGTCTCTTACGTTCTTTATCTCACAAATTTAAACGGTTGTCCATATTGTTGTGAAATTCACTTTTCTTTGCAAAATAGCTCAGGAAGTTTAATATAATGCAGAGTAAAATCAAGTTTCTACCGCAATATTACTGCGTTGTCAAATATCAAAAACAGTGCGTTCCTTGTTCACCACAAGCTCTTACTAGAAATCACAATACAGTTAATAATTTCTTTCAAAACTAATACAGAATATGAAACACAATGCATATGCATTATTTCGGCGTTCTGGTGTGAGTTCAATCTCGAACCGTTTACTTTAGGCATACAGAGCAGAGGCTATCGAAGAACCAAAACAGTAATCGTATACAATTCAAGTAACATGAGCAGCTGTCATATACAGAGGATTTTCTTAAGGATAACATGATTTAGGAGGTCTCTGTAGATTTGGTATCACATTCATGGTCAAACTATACGACATATCAGTTTATTCACACGATTCACCTTATTTCTGATTCTATTCATGTCATATGTAATACACAGACCTATTAGAGGTTGGCACGGGTCAAAGTCGTTTCCTTTACAGACAGAATTGTTACACTACACTTTACTACATTCGAACGATTCATTCGTTGGCCCCTTCTTCTAAAGTAGTTATATTACAAGAGGTTCTCAAAGCGTCTTAACGACTATCTCCATGATCATCACCAAGTTTTGGAAACAGTATATACTTGGAGGGTAATGATGACATAAGGCGAGTATAAATTAACACAAGGTTCTGGATTGTCTGTGCGTGTGTGTTGATTCTGAAAGGTTTGCACACACATAAATAGCCGATTGTGATATCATGGTGAATGTTTTCTAGAGGAAACCAAGATTACAGTCTGTGTAACTTCGATACTCCGTAAAACAACTTGTCAGTAAAGACACTCAGAGAATTTGATAAACTGGGGCAAAATGAAAAGAAAATGGAATTCATCTTCAAGAACTGTTTTACCTTATATTTCATAAATGATACAAATTCTTGATTTCTTCGAATGTCTTCCAGACTCTATCGACATTAACAAATTCGAATAGTGAAATTTCGGTAATATTTCGAAATTTGACACAAATTAGTCCGTATATATTGTCAGTATAGTATCACGTGATCATAGTAATACGATTATTGATACTAACTATTCTAGCCATATCTGACAAATTTGACACAAAAATGTACTACTAAGACCCTTTGTTGCTTTCCATCTGAGCGTCAAATGGTACACTGTAGAGTCTATATATATACAAATTAATTGAAGGAGACATTTCATTGTTAAAAAGATTGCAAAACGGAATTGTTTTTTATTGTGTGCGTACAAAACGAAACCAACTGGTTCAATTTGGAACAATCACATGGTTACCAACAAAGGTAGTATCAGCTCTTCAAGCATGCATGCATTCCCTTTTCAACACACACTGTGAAAGAAAATGAAATTCCTGCTAATACTTCACCTGTCATCAGTAACACACACTTTGCTATTTCAACTTGAACAAAGTGTGCCCACTATATCTGATTTTTAAATCAGCTTATGCCTTGAGGTGAAGGGCAAGGATGTCGGGTGAAAATATTAAAAAAAAAATATTTCTGGATCAGTGAAACTCGTGTTATTTAGTTGTCATCATTGTTTCGACCTCAGTACCCATTACATACTCCAATGCCACATTTAGTATACTTCTCCCGCTAAATGCGTTGAACTGCCACTGGCGAGGAGGTTTATTGGTGTCTTCCGTTTCCGTTTCTATCAGTCGATGCAAATATACAAGAAACAATCACATTAGGTTTACGATCAATTCAGCTTTTAAGGATGATTGCAGAAATGCATTTCTTCAAATAGCCTGAAGATTCGAATTCTCATTGAAGGTTGAGGACTCATACTCAATCTCAAAATCACCCTAAAACTGAAATCATCTTTCTAATTTCTCACCAATGCTTACGAACGTATATACGTAATATATACAAACAAGGGTATTCAAAACTGCCTCGGTATATATTTGTGTAATCGTGCTCTATCAACATTAATGGTGCCAACTTTGCCATCAAAGATGTCACCTACCAATCTACGCTACGTTTTATGTAATTCAATGAGGTGGATTCGTTATACCGTTTAGCAAGCATGATAATTGGTTGAACATGCGCAACTACAGTGGTTGTAGCGTCACTTCATAAGATGCAAACCCTACATGCAGTAAATTTGATAGCTTCATAGAAGTCAATTATCAATGCAATCCATACTGTAATGTGACTAAGATGTAGCCTAGGGAATGGGGAAAAGCAGTCTTCTAAATATTGTATTCCATTTCCACAGTAATGTTACGTTGCACTGAATAATTTAACCATGATTTGTACAAAATTTAAAAAAAAAGTAATGCATCGATTAGTGTATTAATATAATAAAATGAGTTCAAAACCGGCTGGAATCTTCAACTAGTTTCGCACCTCAGTTTTAATTCAACTGCATTGAAAGGTAGGAAATTTCAAATGTGTGTATTTGTAGATGTGCCATGCCATTGGTAGCTTTGGTTTATTATACAATTAGATGAAGACGTGTTTGATGTTTCATTTGTTTCTTTATTTCTGGCAAAGGAAGGCAAAACGCGAAAATAACCTTGTAGGCATTTTACGTATTTTCTTGGCCATTCACTTTTCGTGCTATGTGCACGTACTTGAATATTAAGTCAAACAAATAAATAAAGCTGTCCAACGGGCAACTTAACTTAGCCCATCACATTGTAGGTAGGTCGATTATTTTTATATATGCAATGATTGGACAAGGAATGTAAAAACAAGCCATATGCAATGATGGTAAAACGTTTCAAGTTGAGTTTATATAGTATTCTATTCAGTCATTCGTTTTGATTTTATCCATTCGCTATATGTCTGTATGGCAATCGATTTCTTACTATCAGTTTTAGAATTAGGGAATGTACACAATTTACGGTTAAACAATTTGTGTAGCTCCTCTTCCCCTCCCCTCTAAAAATAATTTACGGCCCGTTAAATCAACGCCAGCAATTATTGTAGCCACGTCTCTGTCACTTACACTTCACAGGAGACATACAATGATATGGTACAGTGATATATTGATATAACATTAACAACAAACTACAGTAACAGTCCAAACGTTGCTTTACAAATGGGTGTGTATTTCTCAGCCATAAGCAGATGTGTCACATAATTGAATATGTTCTTATATAAATACCAGAATAGAAACAATTTCACTATGGAACACACATTATGAGAAAGCAGTGCCCGACATAAAAAAAAACAAAAACAATTGACATGGCATAAATATGAGTAGGTTGGACCCTTTGAACAGCTTAAACTTACTTTGTTTCCCTGGCCTTAGGGTCAATCTCTTTCATGAACCTTGGAATGGAGCTCTCAGCCCCTCGGTAACAAAATACAGCAGCTGTATTGTTATCGATTGTCGAAAGATCCACGACAATTAAATTATAAACCTCAATGCTAACAAATGACTTTACTTTGGATAATTCAACAGTCTAGCTATTTTTCTGAAAATTTCAAAACACAGTTTCATACGTCAACATTAATTGTTAAATACTTTAAAATACGTCATACTAGATCAAAAGCGGTTAAAATATCTTCGGAAATAAGAATTACGAAGTCCCAAATGCATTTTCAAAATATACGTGTTGTATGCTAAATCGACGTGTATTTCTCACAATCGATGTTCCTTTGATTGATTGTAAAGCACGAACTTCTGTCGTTCTTAAATATCACATCGGATTATTCTTTTGTTATGTTTATAACGCCGATATAAAAGTGACGTAAAGTTAACGTCAATAATTATTGAAACTTTGGGAAATCACCCATGTGTGTATATGTCTTTCAGGACTAGACTACTGCATGCCGCGGCCCGGGGCTGCTATGGCGACAACGAGATAAAAACAATGAGCGTGATGTTTAATAGAAAAAAAGTGACTCAATATCCATGTTAGTTTGTAAAGAGGTTTACTAGCACAACTGTTACATAATACGATGCAAAGATTTTCATTTCACAGCCTTTTATAGTGAATCATACAATACAAAATAATATACGTATTCATTGCACAAACTTTTTTCTGTGATTTTGGTCCTAAAATATATGTGTTATATATACATTACTTTACACTGAGATTCTGTCTGTAAATAATACCGTAAACCATAATATATATAATTATATATATATATATATATATATATATATATATATATATATATATATATATATATATATATATATATATATATATATATATATATATACATATATATATATATATGTGTGTGTGTGTGTGTGTATTACCACTCAGTGTTCACCGTATCTTAATCCGCAATTAATTGCCAATTCTCTCAATGTGCATTCGTGACGACCATCGCATGTTTTTGGGCGAGTTAGGGTGTTCATTCTTCTATCGACACTACGGCAGTTAAATATCGATACTTATATATAAGGATGACAATAAAATGACTAGATAACACTGCGAAGATCGATTGCAAGTACTACTTTTGTTCAGAGATACAATAAGAAATCGAATCCGCGTTTCATCAAAATCTCCATCAGCCTCTGTAACATGGCAATCATAGACGTTGCATCTGCCGCACCTGCATATTACTCCGGTTGTATTTACTTTAAGTTTCATATTCAAAACAACTGCTGATTTCATTTTTTTAAAAATCAATGACTTCCGAGCATGAATAGGCTTTTGTATACTTCGTACGGTAAAATATATCGCTATATCCATAACTTCCTTGGCCTAAGGAAGTGCATACATGATACAATGTGTACGATCCATAATGGTTCTATTTGTTCATTCGTATCAAATAAGAATCCGATCTAATAAAAGTTTAACTACTCGCAAGATAATAGCGACAATACACGTATTAACTTCAAAGAGTTACGACCGCTGTAATTTCAATCTTGGAACAAAACACGATGTATGATTGGTGTGAATATCTCATTTATTGATTTTTATATTTTGTAACAATATTAAATGTAATCCTCGCACAATTCTACAGATTCGTGAATCATGAGTGATTTCCTGCCATCGTTATGCATATGCATCAACAATTTCTCTGACGCAATAGCTAGCCTCGAAAATACTTCACGCGGGGAGATGAAGATGACGTGGTTACCATGATTGTAACTTGTAATGACGCATATGTTTTTTATTTGTTATGTTTTATTGGGAACGAAACGTTGGGCTTAGAGTTAGCATAATTGCTAACTTGATGACATTACTGAATGATGGTTACCGGTGATACATCGATAGATATCACTTTGAAAGACGATTACAGCTAAATTTGCGAGTTAGTGGTACATTGTTCTGTTTTGATTGTCATGCAGAAACTAATAACAAACTGCACATTCTACACTTTAAGAAAGCAAGAGTGAATGAATTACGTTGTCTTGCGACATGTTGTCTGCAATGACATGAACCGTTCGCGCAAACCAGAGCTGATTTTTTTCTTCGGCGATACTGCAAAATAACCATGGCGGTAAGGTACGTCCTTGGACGGTGCCGTAAAGGAGGCTGAGGTTTGATGACAACGGAAATGAACTAATGTACCAAGATATGCCGCAGACATGAAAACATTGGCGTCCGTGCGGTCTGCATCTAGTTGCAGTACATTGAAATGGGTTTCACTTAGACAAAATACACAAAAAACCTGCAATCTTTCGATCTTAAAGTGTAGCACTCCTGGACCAGTGTCTTATTAGTTTTCGTGTGGTTAAATCAAATTTAAACAGAGCCAGTGAACACTAACTTTCAAAGGGCTGTATTATAATCAAGGACCATGATTTGGTATTTGAATGCAGGTCAAATTAGTTTACCTTGTCGTTGTTGTTGTGGCTCCAAAGAACTTGTCAATGTTTTCGTCATGCAATATGCAATAGTGCACAAAGATTCCCGGTTGCATTTAGGCAGAAACCGCACATTAAATCGTTCAACTGCAGCCACGTGTCACCTTCTTCTACTTTGGCTATTGAAAGGAAAGTTCGACCAGCTACGATAAAGATGGGGACGAAACATGTTAATGTGACCCCGTAGGAGAGGATCATCCTTTGGCTTTGAAAAATTCTCATTTTCACGTTGACGTTTCTGCAAGTTGAATTAAGCTTACGGAGACCCTTTTAAGTAAAAATATGGCGGAAAAAACTCCGACAATAGGTAATAGATAACAGATAAAGCAAACAACCTTTGAGAGCCTGGATTTAATATCAAGTGTGAGAGAATTAGGCAACGCTTACACATTTAGGAAGCGAAATCAGTATATATTATGAGCGTATAAAAAAACGGTGTATGAAAACTGACACATACGAATTGCAAATAATTTGTTATACAATATAACCGGAAGTGACGTTCGGGCTGACGTAGACACGCTTAGTTGTCAAAGTCCCTGTTTTTACATTCTTGCTCGTCAGCATAGTGTTAAAGCCCTAGATACTATACACACAAATGCTGTCTATCAGACCATTATCATGAATATCGTGGTCTGAAGCTTTTTCAAGTACAGTTAGTCAAGAAGGTGTCTATTCTATATAAGAGAATGTGTTGAGTGAAATATGATTTCAGTAGCTAGAATGTGTGATAATTAAACCTGTAAGTGTCTGAGTCACAAACACCGTCTCTCACTAATATTTGAGAGTATATGTACTATTGAGATACGCAATTGTGGTTCTTATAGCCAAAATATAGCTAATAACAAAATATACACGCAATTGCGTTGTTCACCATTCAATGATTTGTGGTTTAGTGAGATTAGACACGAGAAAATAACAGACATTGAAAGATAAGATGCACACGGTATAAGTTAGCACCCTCTTTCGGGGGGGGGGTGGCTAATTATCACTTCATATTATAGTGGCACTTTTCCTCGTTTTAATATGATGTGAATGGGGAAACTTTGGGAACAAATTACCATCGTTTCTTTCTGTTTAAGAAGTCTACTTACTAGTAAACTCCATTATACAAATCCAGGAAAATGTAGTCTCTAAAAAACTGATACACCAGTGCTAACGTGCATGCATGGATATCGGACGTCTGTCTCTTTTCTATAGTACACATAAGTAATGAATTAACACAGACAATTCCCATTCATTTACACGTCATGTCAGGATATTGTTGTCATAGTTTTGAATGTTGGAAGTTACTTAGTGGCTACTACATTTTTTAAAGTGGTCTGAGGTGTGCAAAAGGCCACTAAGCCTGTCAATAGGAATATAATAGACAATTCATATATTCTTCGTTTAAAGGTACAATGTAGCTTACTGAACATGGAAACTCTGTTTTTCTCAAGTGTTGTTGAAATCATAAAAATACTAGCGGAATCTTATATTAGTTATTTTTGTGGGGGTGTTCGTATTAAAGTGGCCATACAGATGAGGATTTGGTATATATTTTGGATTTTTAATTTATAAAGAAAATTATAATGGCTTCTTACTTGACAAATCAATGTGTAAAACATTGATAAGACTACATAGTCAGTGTTTGCAACTTAATACATTGCAAACAATTTATAGTATGTAAAACGTTTGTTATCGTTACATATTTATAATACTTTTGCAAGGTATTGTTTTACAAACATGGACTTTGCATATTTGGTTTGATATTGATTTTTCAAGTAGGAAGCCATGATAAAATTGTTTTATAAATTAAAAATCCGAAATAAACACATAATCCATATGGCCAGTCTAAGTCGAAGATATAGTTATACAGGTTTCTATTCTGCAGGGGAGGAGGAGGGAGGGGGGGGAGAGACTTGTATGAACTGCGATGCTTGTCTCGAAATAGAATATAGAATGTAGATACAATTGAACTTCGATTACTGAATTACATATAAATGAGTATTACAAAGATCATCATTTTTTCCTTTTTTTGAAGAAACCGGTATATTTTGGAAGTATATAGTGTATTTTGCTTTTGTGACAACGGTGAAAGGATGTCACGTGATCATAAAGTTGTGTGATTGGACATGGACAATGCCCAAATACTAATAAATGGAGAGAAACAGTTCAATTGGTGATATTTTTTAGATAAGAAATTATGTGGTGTAGATCTATGTGTAAATATAGTTCTGAATTATAAAACTATCTAATAATCTAGTCATAGTATATTCGTAACTAACACCTATGGGTGTAATTACAAAAATGTGATTTCCTATGAATTGCTGTAATAATTTGCTTTGTTCTGTGAGCAAATGATTTTAGTAAAACTAGTCATCTCATTGAAATGAGAATCGTTATCGAAATGGGTTTCACCATTATCTAGACGTCAGCCCTAAATTTGAACATTGAATGATGGCCCATATTATATATAACGTCATTTATACACGACAACCGTTGAAGATGGAGGATATTAGGTTCTTGCGTTACATCTCAAAATAGTGGAACAACGCGTTTATTTGTGTTACTTTCAATGCAGCATAAGTTAAATGTGTAATTGTAAACTGACTAAATCACATTAATTGTCGTTGTTAAATAGGAAAAGACCTTATTTGTGTGTGTTTTACGAGAATTATGTTGGTAACATCACTAATTAATTACTAATAAACGTCTTACTTCAGAGAGTCATTTAAAACACACAAAGCACAACCTTGTTGAAATATTGTGATGCTATGTTTTTTTGCACTTTCTATATTCGTGCTACAACGCAACAGTACCACGATTTCTTTGTCTAATCATGAACTGAAAAAGAAATGAAATGAAATGAAATGCTATTATCGCCGTCCTTCAGCAGTAATCGGTGGAGACAGTAGCTAGTCGCCGACGTTGCCGGAATGACTTTAATCTTTCCTGCACCCGTCCTTTATTCTTTCCCGATAGCAAAAATAAGAGTAATTGTATCTGTCTTTGGTGTATAGGTTTCTAAATTCGTCATTTACCCCATGATGGTGGTGAATATATAATATCACATAGAAGGAGCATTGTGTCATTGTAACCAACGGCCTTAACATCACCTTTGCCACCATGCTCTATTACACTAAAGGACAAAGACAATTTCTTCAATCTCTGGAACATCGATGTATATTTGTGTCGCCGCGTTCCATTAGCCGATGACATGCGGTGTTACCGTGGCGTTATTTTCCCGTTTCCATTTATTGAAACTTGACACACCCTGGCGCTTCAAAATGAATGTAGTACATTAATCCTGACACGTGTAAATGAATGGGAATGTCTGTGTTAAGTCTCACCTTCTTTCAATAATTCATTACCACGTAGCTTGTGTGCACTATAGAAAAAGAAACGGATGTTCGATATCCATGCACGTTAGCAATGGTGTATCAGATTCAGATTGTACATCTTCCTGGATTCGTATAACGGATTTTACTAGAAAGCAGACTTCGTATACTCAAAATACTATGGTAATTTGTTGCCAAAAGGACGTAAGATATATCCCAGATTCCCCATCGCCATTCATATTATATTAAAACGGGGAAAAGCACCATTATAATATGAACTGATAATTACCCCCCCCCCCAAAAAAAAAGGAGGGTGCTATAGTAATAGGTCCTGTCCGACCATCCGTACCGTACCGTCTGTGCATCTGTCCGTCATAATTTATATAAGACATTTCTTTGACAGGCAAATTCATTTAAAGGCTTTTAATTTCATCATTTCCGGAAGCTTTATTTTGTTGCAATATGGGTGTAGAACAAATTTAATTGGACAATGAAGGAATTACATTTCTGAAATTTTCTGAGCGATCTATTTATGTAATACGGTAAAGAAAGTGAACTGTGAACTATGAACTATGAACGGAAATCTCTGCTATCTACTGTCGTAGTTATATGCAATTTGTGATGTGATGTGATGTGATGTGATGTGATGTGATTTGATGTGATGTGATGTGACATTATATGATATGATAAACCTGGGAAAAAGCTAACTGATGGCGGCCATATAATGGTAAAAATCATTTACGGAGTAACTCAAAACTGGAATATATTCAACTTCAGGGTCGAGTGTCTACTCCAATATTATCAGATGACACATTTCTGCTGGTTTCACTCTATTCAACCTTGACTTTGAGGGGCAATGACTGAATGTCAGCAATATTTATTTTTAGAAAATCTGACGTTTTACCTGTGAACTCAAAAACTTTAATAGTCACAGACTCCTCCATTCAATTGTCCACTCCTATATCATGGATGTCAGTGATACTTATTGGAAAAAATTAAATTTTACGCATAAATTCAAAATGTTAATACTTACAGACTCCATTCAAGTGTCCACTCCTATATCAGGGGGCAAGCCTTCTTTTTTAGACCCGGACCTTTTCAGCATTGACCTTGAAGGTCAATTACCAAAGTTAAACACAGTGTGCAATTTAAAGACATTTTTTTTGCATTTAAGTGTGATCAATTTCTGTCAAATCTTGTGCACATGTGTTACAGAACAAGGGACATACAATGTACACTCATACCTCATGTTGCTACCTAGTGTACGTCTTACTGAATGATGGCCATATATTTGGTAATGAAATCCCCATTTGTACAAAAGCTTGTGAGCAAAAAAGACAGACTTTGTGCTAGTTGACTTTAATCGTGTAATACATTCACAGAACTTATAGAGTGCCTATAAAACTACCATTTTAGAGAGTATCTCAGATTTGTTATCTCTTTATGTTGGGTTACGGTTTTATGAATATTTAGGAAAGAAATCTGTCATTGTGTTCTTAAAAAGTAGTTGCGTTTTAGGGGCTGTATTTGTGAACATGTTAGCTTTATACACCTTGAGAAGTGTCGAGACGCTGACCAGGGATGGAAAATTGGCCCTTTAAGCATATGTCTCTATAAAGCAAGATAGACCTTTCTACTAGGTACTGGACAGGTGTCTTTGTAGTTGATCGTGACTTTTACATTCGTGGTCAACATTTAACGTTCAATGCATTAGCCACACAGTAAAGACGTATTCGGGTTGTGTTTTCAAAGAAGACTTGTTAATTTAGTCTTGACGAGAGTAATTGACCCTGTCAAAAGAAAGGAAATATGCCTAAAATTACTATCACTGTTGTTGCTATCGGTAATACTTTGATGATACACTTAAATCCCATAGCAACAAGAGGGAATATTACACTTGTAAAAGTAGGAATATTACACTTGTAAAATAGGCTATGCTCATTACATTCCTTCCGTTCAGAGGCAGTATACTGGTGCTTTTTAGACGGTAATTTGATATTAGATAACCGGAGACAGTGAGAGGAGAGAGTTAGAGATCGCTAAAAGCTGACAAGTCATACAATCATGTCATCGTTATATCATGGCGAGGCAGTAACCACCTTTATAAAGGGGATATCGTCATTTTTTGCAATCGTGTTCTGTTAAGTGGTAGACCCCTTATATCTGTATTTTCTATTCTGTGGAACAAGTCAGTGATCCGTGATCTAGTAGATTTACAATACTTTATACGTACACGTATAACAACAAAACGAAGCCGACCAGACCGTGATATGTGTTCCTGCTATTGAGACGGAAATGCCTGGTCTTCAGATCATGGGTAACGTCACAAATTATACCAAAAGCATGACTGTGATCCCCAGGGATTAGACTAGTGTTATTATCAATATGTTTCACTTGATTTCGCACAATTTAATAAGGAAAATACAATACCTCCCATTATCTAATGAGGTAAATAGCTCCAAGATAGATGGCTGAATAACAAACACAACACGAGAATTGTTCGTCACGAAGCAGCGACTAACATGGAGGAAACTCGCCAAGTATCACTCGAATTAATTGAAAATAATTGTATCCCCCCCCTCCAAGACAAAAACGAAATCGTTAGGCCTAAAAATGTTGTGTGGTTCCGATTACGTTAACATTTAGAATAGGTGAGTGTTGACTTCATGCGTGAGTGTTGACTTCATGTAGTTATGTTTTCCATTGTTTTCCATATGGTCTCTATGTTATTGGTTTCTTCCCAACTGGTATACAGCCATTACAGATTGGAAGGACAGCTTTATATTGTCTTTTTTAAGTTGATGTCTGTTTCCATAGCCATTACTCTCGCAAGACTTCAATATTTTCGCGATTTTATTTATTTTTTTCTCGAACACGTAAATAAAAGTTTAGGGTCGGCAATGAAAAGGTGGGGTCGGGTAACCAGAACCAAAAAATATTTGTTTAGGTCTTAGAATTTTGAATGCATGTGAGCCGAGACATCATTTGAAGCCCCCCACCCCACCCATTTCCTTCTAATAATCAGTAATCATGGTAATAGCCTCCTTTTGAAGTGTGTTTCAAGTATGTAATATGCCGCTTTCAGTTTAGCGAATGTAGCAAAAACGTCATACATCAAGTAAGGGACTGAAAAATAGAGCTTTCAACAAGAAGTACAATCTTTGACTGGATATATACATGAACGAGTGATATGTCGATACCACTAATAAAAAGAAATGACACGGCTAGGTCAACAACCTATAATCCAATTATCCATTTTATTTGAAAGATAAACGGCTTAGATGTTCATTAAGTGGTAAATTGGCTTCCTTTTCTCATTTTTTCTAAAAAAATCCATTTCAACACTAGGTCTGTTCATAGACCCTGTCGGTGGAGGGTTTATGGTCTGTTGAAATGCCTTACGATTCGTTATATCATCTATTACGCCAATCAATTCGGGGTTTACGGTAAGAAATTTAAATAGCCCGCATATCTTCTTCATAGAAAAACTAGGGGTGGAGAGTAAGGAAAACATCAATATACGTCGTAACAACCAAATCGTGAAGACTCTGAGAGTAGTCGTTAGGGGTATAGTCCTCTCACAAACATGAAAGTGCAGCTATTTCTTACCCGAAAAAAGATATTTTAGTGTACCGAAAGCAGAGGAGATTGTATCACTTTGTAATACCGTAACGTTAAAGTTAACACCATATGTTGTGAGCAGTATATAGCACTGTTCTGAAATCTGTTATGAGTAAGACGTGATCATCGTAGCTAAGCTTCTCCTAATGTAGAACCGTTAACAGCGGAGGCTATACATGTAGGGTTGTACGTATATTAGGGTGAATGAAATGAGCTCAAATCGAATTACAGTCAGGTTTGAGGGATTACCTATACATTTTAATTACAAGATTCAATCCATTTTACTTCGATGAAAACCTCATTTATTAAGCAACACCAAGAAATGAGACCCAAAGTCGTGGAAAGCATTTAAAAGAAGATTGACACGTTCGGCTAAAGTTTGCAAACGTGATGTTGTAGTTTAAGCTGAGACTGCTAGCCGAATAAAATTCCCTTTTCTAATTACTTTAACTTCTTAGAAGCATTTGGGTTGTTTTATAAGTAATGCCTTATCTAAATCGCCTAGTTAAATGTATCCGTTAGCAATTGTCGTTGACACCTATTTCCCGACAGGATTTTGAATCTGCACACCTTGATGCGCAAACAGCGGTTCACAGGCAATAACACTAAGGCGATATTTGCGCGCCAAATCTACGGGCACCGACTCGAAAGAAGAGAAAACACTTTGGCAGAACGTACGTCACATGATGAGGCCATAAAAATAAGGCCATATACACTTGTTATATGAGCGTCATGTATTCTTCGTCATGGTAACTGATAAATTTGGCACAAGAATGCATAGATTATATATATCAAAACCTTGAAATATATCGAAAGCGTTTACATCACCTGCCCATATACATGTAGTGCATTGTACTCATAAAGTCAACAGCCTCTCTTGTGTAACACCCTCGTCACTGTGATGAACGAACGCAAACATTCACTCTGAGACAACATATTGTAATCGTTTTCCTGTGTTCGTGGGTGAATATGTGAACCCTTATGATATTTTTGATATTTTTAATATGTCCGAGTTTTATGGAGTTTGATGATGCATTTTCTGTAATTACGTATTTGAAAGTAATTGTCGTACCCTGGTAATTGCATTATCTTGATAATATTAAATAAAATTGCCAATGCATACATATTAAACCAGCCTATTGAAATTCTTTGCATATACATGTATACAGGACTGGAGGGAAAATAGACAAACTTTGTGCAAGGAATACGGTTCAAAATAAAAAGAATTAAATACAATGAATTAACTGCAATTCTGGTTGTTTATTGAAAGGAATTTGCTCACTGGTTTCTGACTATGTAGAGAACATTCATGTTAGTCATAGACAAGGGTCGTTATTAATTTCATTATTCTACTAACATAATTATTTAAACTTGTACCATGATGATACTGATTGGAAATATCATGCATTATTTAGTTGGCCCTTGTCGTGTGATTGTGTCGTCACCAATGAACCGCCCATGTCTAGCACGACTTCTATTCAAAGATATATTAAAATTATTGGCTTTAGATGTGTTGCACTTGATGACGAATCATTGTTCGCAGATCACTATAAACAATGCGCATGCGTGAGGGCTCACGATAGAATATATAAGCGTAACCAGTGTATAGTATAGTGTTCAGTAGAGTACTTGTGGACGATGCGATGTAACGTTGTTGCTCGAAACATTTAGATAGCATCGTTCCATGTGTGTAACATTCACTGATAATAAGCGATGGGGAATGACAGTTACGTTGGTGAGGACTCTTTTCCAGCTTTCGGCAATACAAGTGATCAAGAGCCGTCGATCACCACCCCGTATTGGTTCAGTGCCTTTCTCATCCCGTGTCTACAGATAGCCATATGTGTCGGTGGACTCGTCGGCAACGGAATTGTGCTTTATGTGTTACTGCGATGCACAGAACTGAAAACCGCACCGGACGTTTACATCCTAAATCTGACATCAGCGGATCTACTGTTCATGCTGACAATGCCTTTTCTCACCTACCAGTCGACAAATGGAAAATGGGATCTCGGCGATGCTATGTGCAAGATCGTATTTAGTATCGATGGCATGAATCTCTTTACTGGCATTTTCATCTTAACTGCCATGAGCGTAGATCGTTATTTAGCGGTTGTTCATGCTATATGGTCAATTAGATACAGAACCGTAAAAGTTGCCAAAATTATCTGCGGCATACTATGGTTAACTTCCGTTATGCTAACTGTACCTCTTTGGATATTTTTAAAAACAGTTGATTATGGCGATGATGAAGGTATATTTTGTATGGTGACTTGGGTAGAAAAAGGCGACATATATATGGTTGGTACGTTTGTGATAGGCTTTGCTGGTCCATTATTGGTAATAAGCATGTGTTACATTCAAATTCTGTTGTTCCTTGCGAGAGGCACTCGGCCGGGGAAGGATCGAAGAAGAAAATCGAAGCTAGGGAGAGTTGGACTAATTGTCATCCTTGCAGTTGTAATATTCACAGTGTGTTGGTTACCATTTTGGGTTACCCAAATTTTATTAATCATGCCGGGTTTCGTGTTGACATCTACATACTCGACCGTATGGTCACTCGGTTCCTGTTTTCAGTATTTGAACAGCGCACTCAATCCTTTGGTTTACACCTGTGTTCGTGATGATTTCCGCCAACACCTGACTAGACTCTGTTGTGGCAAACAGTACGTCGAGGCTTCAAGGGAACGACGCATGTCAAAGCTAATGACAACCAAGGGTGGATGTAGGGGAAACAGCCATTGCAGTCAAACGATGTACCAAGTTGACGACACCGGGAAAACGACAACGACTATGGTAAACCTAAATTCATGCTCCCAACTCTAAACTTATGGGAAATCTGCACATTCAAATAACGTTTTATCCGCCGTATTGATGTCACCACCGAGCGCAATGGCAACCATTAGAATCAACATACGCAAATTTCTATATTGCGTAGATTCAAACGCTAATCACACCAGACACATTGTTGAAAACGTCCGCTGGATTCACGAGATTTGTTTGATGATGCACATTCAATATTCAAACAGTGGATCGCAAATAGGTGGACGTGATACTAAAGGTGAGAATGATGACACTTGCATGCCGGACAACGGCATTTTCACTGACACTGGTATGCATGATTGAAAGCTTTCGAAACTGTTGAGGAATTAAGCATACATCATGGTGGAAATTATGATCCTCTTATCAGCACAGAACTGAATATTTCATAATAAAGTTATCAATTTGATAATTATACATGTTAAACCTTTACAAAGAATACTTTATTCAAAATAAGGTAACGATAACTAGTTCGAAGATATCCTGTTTTATTTCGTATCGATTTAAGAACAGATACGCCGCCGCAGGTTAGACTTTATTTGTGTGTTACTTGGCAGAAAAAAATATCTTATTGTTTCGTCACATGGCAATGTAATAGAAGATAGCTGACCTCATTTTCTTCAGATATATCGTATCTGCTGTCTTTTCCTTTATCTCTCGCACTTGTAACTTTATAGTATAGTACCCCACACTCCAAACATATTATTTTAATATGTTTACATAGTTTTAGTTTCAACAGAATGTATTTCATCATCCAATGTCCAGTTCAATTTCAAGTTGTGTGGTTTGTTTCATTTATCCAGTGTATATGATTTTTAAACCATATCATTTTATTTCATTTCTTGTTGTAAATAAACTCTGATTTAAATGTTTAACCCTTTTGTCTCTTCAATTGTCATTATGATTCTCCATAATCGTTAATTTCGACGACAAGGCACAATGTCAAAAATAACAGACTTTTAATTCATTTCTGTCGAGTGTATACGCCTTCGATTTATATAGGATACCGTAACTCCGGCAGTTGTATGGAAAGTTGCCGCATGTTAATTGGCCTTTCTGTAGACCTGATATGATGAATAAATCACTTCTCCCATTGGAGTCATAAAATCGTCAACTCTTCGTGCGATAGAATGAGTCTAACGAGGTCAGGGTATATCTATTCTTTAAGACTCATCCAATTTGATGTTAGGTCCAACAACACTGTGTACTTTGTCTGTACACCCAAATACAGAGCGAGTTTTCATTAACGTTCTAAACTTCTCTTTGCTAGTTTATGTCTAATATACACAAGTCTTTCCTTGTGTTCGCGTGAATAGAATACCGAAGTGTTAAGTATATAATCGGTATGTAAGCTCTATAGTGAGGTCTTATCAAATGTCCACCGTATATATGTGTTTGGTGTTATCTTTCACTCTGTGCTATCTGTAAATACATTCAATGGTTCTCTTTATCTTTCGACAGAGGAATGATTGTTATACTGTCGCTTTGGTTGAAGTATCTTAGCCAACTTTTTGGAAGATTGTGAAGTCTTTATTTCACAAGAACAAACATTTGAAATAATCCAGTTAGTCGCTATATACGGTGACTCAATTTAATGGTGAAATTGATATTATATAGGCTGCACAATGTTTTGATTTCGATTTTTCCCCATTGTTTAAGACTGCTAAACTGGATGCAATTCGATGTAGTTTTCATTGCTGAACGAACAATACATTTAGATGATGGGCGTTAAAACTAAACTCCTTATTATGTGATTGCCGCCGACAAAGCAGTCGGTCCCATGAATAAGGGAGACATCATTATTTACGGTGAGGGAGGGCGTTCACACACCCAAGGATGGGCACTTCGAAAAAGGAGGGGGGATGGGGGCACTCAAGCTATGTTGAGGGAAATTGGTATGTTTTTCACTCTAAATAGCTCCTTAAAAGAATGCAAGTTTGCAAGAGCTCATACCATAAAACTGAGGGAGATATATCCCATCCCTGATACTCCTGCGACCATGTACATCCTACTTGAATACAGTACTTATCATGAACTCAAATTTATAGACTCATAACAAACTAAGGCCTAAAAATTGTATGGTTCTGATTACGCTCAATTTTAGAATAAGTTGGGTAGGCAGATTTTTTTTTCAAAGTTGAGTGTCTAGTTCAGGTAGTTATGTTTTCCGTTGTTTTCCACATGGTCTCTGTGTTATTGGTTTCTTCTCATCAGATGTACAACCATGCTATTACGGATTGGGAGAACAGTTTTATATTGTCTTTTTAAAGTTGGTGTCAGTTTCTGAATCCACTATTTCTCGCGAGACTTCATAATCGTAGCAGTTTGTGTTTTCCTCAAACCAGCATTCAATCCCCCAAAACACTGACGTGTTAATGGCATCGAATTGGAAGTCAATATTACTGCTTCTTCTTTATCAGAATTTGTGTATAGTTGACAATATAGTGGTAGCCCAGACACTTGGCATTCGTGGTCGTTCTATCTATTGATGCATCGACTCGGTAAATACTAAAACCGGCGATGAATTTGAAAGTACTGGCATAAGCTGTTGTGAATTGTATTGTCACTCAGGCGTAAACCAATGGTGTTATTGCGTCCACACATGTCTTGTCACACTATTTTGGCCCACTGTGTAACACAGTCGGTAATTGAATAAGAACATTTTATTTCGACGAAATAGCCTAATTCAAGCACATGTCACAAATATGAAAGCGGTTTGCATACTCCTGTAGCATACTCCCAATTGGGAGTACTGGGCGAGTCTTGGCATTGGTGATCATGAGTGCTTGGTCTGTATTTGCAAATAGACGTCATTCGTGGTGGTGGTGGTGGTGGTGGTGGTGGTGGTGGTGGTGGTGGTGGTGGTGGTGGTGGGGTGGGAGGTGTTACGCGAAGAACTTGTGCTAGAGCAGGGGGTAGTGAAATGTATGCAAGGTCTCGGGGTACTGACATTTCCAACAGTTCGACGACAAAACATCTTGACTCCCCCCTTCCCCCGCCGTAAATAATGACGTCTCCCTGAGTTTTTAAATTACATAGGAAACACTCTCCTAATATCATAACGTTCTTCCGTTTCTCTTGTAAAATGAATGTATGTATGTATGTATGTATGTATGTATGTATGTATGTATGTATTAAAGTAAAGACGGCCTAAATATGTAATCAATAAATAAAGATAAGTCTTCTCAATTGTGACAAAATTTACAATGCTACAATAAAACTCGTGTCGAATTAATAACGAATTAAATAACATTAATATTTCATACTCGATCTTGAGGCAACCATTGTCCATCTGCCATCGACATGATCAAACATGGATATCAAAGAATACATGCATATCACGTTACGACTCATAAAAAGCCTTGGTGCATGTGAAATTGGAATAAATAGCCCGACAAATATCGCCAGATAGTCTCATTATTCCGTGTTGACTGTATAGACATATCGTCAACATAGAATAAGACTAGGCAAGCAAAACCTTTTTACGTGGAGATTACAGGTTGTAAAAAGCTCACAATGATACATCAGGGTGTTCCTTTGAGACCTACGCATTCGAGATCTTGCCCCAATTTCGTTAATTTGCGTTCACCTTTCTCTTACTTAACTAATTAAGGAGGTTATTTTCGTCGGTCATAGTGCAACTACGTCAAATGTCATATGCATCTTCATAATATTTCACATTCAATATTGTTTTTGACAGTTACAGGTTTGATAGTACAGACGTAGCCCAGAAATGATATATTCTATAGACCACTCACAGAGGTATATAGTGACGTATAGATAGCTATAGATTGGTACAATATAATCAGATAGTTTGACACTATGTATGCATAACATGTGTGCAATTATATTATTTTTACTGGGATGATTACTGGGATCTTTGGTGAAATGAATAAGCCCAATATGGCTTGTTTTCACCACCAATGAAATCAAATATAAAAATTTAAAAATATAATAATGTACGTGTGGATGTATATACATCTAACTGTCGTTTTCTCGCGACATAATTTTTAGTTCAAAATAAGCCACTGTGTTTTTATTTTGGATAGTTATGTTTCGTGTACAACTTGTTATGACAGTAAATAAGATTTATATGGGAGACAAATATTGCACATGCAATATGTAGATAATATGTGTTGTATAATTATAATGTACTAGTAGGGTTAGGACTTAGGTCTACTGAAGTATAACAAACGTGACACAGTCTGTTTCCTTGACAATTAACACACATGTCATGCACGCTGTATACCCTGGTGTTTTAACTACAGCTTAAGCGTCGTTAGGTAAACTATGGACATGAAACAGGTATTCGCAATCTACTGCTTAATACAGATCTAAATACCTATACTCTGTCAGATATTTTAAAGCCGTGGTTTAATATATCGAGGTCGAGGCGAGATAGTAGAAACCGAAAAACAGCATTGTTATTCAGGGTTTTCAAATTAGCACATATCGTTACAATAAATGCTCGTTATTTGGTTTCTAGAATGGTGATTAAATATTCATTTTTCCATTTCCACGTGATGGAATGTTAATATTATTATTAATGACGTGTGTACACTACTACAAAGTCCGATATTGTTATTATTGTTGAATCTAATGACGTTACATTATTTCAACCCCTGAGACACTGATGTGGTAAAAGACAGATTACATACATTTCTTGACAGACTAAAACTACGGGGTCAGAACGGGTTGATATCTTGATCATGTAACAGTATCAGTTGATGTGAAATATAAAATACAACACGTAGCTCTATATTGAGTGTACTAAGCATATTCTAACGTTAGTCCATGGCATATATACACTATCTTTGTCTTACCAAAGGCCGGAATTTAGATGTTATCGTTCTGAAGACTGAAATACAGTTAAAGGCTTGGAGTTGGGAAAATCTGTTTTTCGCCTGCCTGCCTGCCTTCCTGACATACATACATACATACACACACACACACACACACATACATACATACATACATACATACATACATACATACATACATACATACATACATACATACATACACACATACAGAAATACAGAAATACATACATACATACATACATACATACATACATACATACATACATACATACATACATACATACATACAGAAATACATACAGAAATACAAACAACAGAAATACAGAAATAGATACAATTCGATAGAGATATTATGTGTGTGAGAGAGAGAGAGAGAGAGAGAGAGAGAGAGAGAGAGAGAGAGAGAGAGAGAGAGAGAGAGAGAGAGAGAGAGAGAGAGAGAGAGAGAGAGAGAGAGAGAGAGAGAGAGAGAGAGAGAGAGAGAGAGAGAGAGAGACTTAATGAAGAAGCAGCCAGACATGCAAAGTACAAACAGGGTGACGAATACGTGATGTTAGGAAAAAAATTATGCAATTATCGACAGACACCAAATATTGTGTCATCTGGATGGAGTCTTAGTACCTTATAAACGCATTCAATTTATTATGAATTTTCAACAGTTTGTTGAACCATGGACAGTGTATATATTCACAAACTCGACAAGTGTGACATGATACGGTGCCAAAAGGTAATGCACCCTCGCGTCAATGAATTCGGAATACATGCTCTCACTTAAGCCGTAGCATAAATCAGCACGTCGGTTGTCGTAAGTGAATTACGGAGATTCAATAGCCATAGTGTTGAAGATTCAAGCATGTGACTGTTTCAGGTGCACTTGTCAGATATGTTCTTTAACACCGTAAAAGGAAGATCAATGGGAGTGCTTAGGCCTTGATGTTTTACGTTACATTTCATCCATCCTAAGAGGTAATATAGCGTGAATACTTAAGAACTTTAAGATGAAGATTTCTCGTAAATGGAACCAAACTGTCCGCCATTTTGCAATTTACTACTAGTCCATCAAAGTAAATTTCTTTCACTGTGAGCAGACATTACTGAAGGGTTTTCCAGGATAATAGTATGGACACGTACCTACTAATACATGTAAAATTAGAGAACGAACGATCCCGCATTTTAAAGCGTTCCTAACTGGGAGAACATATATGGACCTCACATATGGTATGGCAATATGGAATGTGTTCCAAACACATGCCATCATTAATATCATATACAGCGACTTCACTTGATGACAGTCTTGCAATCTTGTTTATAAACGAAATGATAAAGATAGGATGCTGTAAAATCAATGTAAGACCAAACTATCACGTACAGAAGCTCTAAAAATAGAGGTACACGTCGAATAAACTTGAAAACATGAGCAATGTATGTGTAAACTGTGAATATAATGCAAAGGGCATTAGACATTTAGTGTTAGCAAAGCTAATACTTCAATTCAGGAACTAAATAAAAGCAGAGAGACATAATTCTGTGCAATCAATGATCAATCTTTATCCGTCCCAAGGACATGACACCATTGGGAATAATATGTAAGGGGATAACCCACTAAGGATGATCAGGGATTATCCCAGCTGTGCATGACGCGTCTTAAATAGTATTATAGTTTCAAAGCCCTCACCAATCACATGCCGTACACAATGTCGTTTCCTATACAATGACAATGGACCGGAAAGAAACGAAATAGGAGAGCTTTTAATCTTACACAGACATGAATAGGTCCTATTGCTATCTAAGTGGTCAGATACTAAATTGGGTTAGAAAGTAATAGAAATGTTCAACTTCGTATCATGGTTAGAGTCGATGGTCGGGATCAATGTACTATTCCCCACTTGTTCATGTAGAAGTATATCGTGATGATATCGATCAATAATTGATCATTGAACAGCAAATCAGTTCCCGTGTAATTAAAAAAAAGGCATTGCATATTGCCATTACAGTATTTGTCATATAACCTATTGTTCCCATCATGAGAGATGTTATGCTTGAAGTAGCTGGATACAATTTATATTATATTAAACGCTTAGCAGTTTGAAATATTCAAGGAAATATCAATCTATGCATTTTTTTTAGACTCAACAAAAGACAAAGAGGATTCCAGGCCTTCTCAAAAATCTCGGCGTCTTGTGAGATTTTTTATTATGTGTATTTTCCCTCCTTCGAAATACTTCAACAAAACGTAGTGTGACCGGCAAATATCAAATGCAAGCAGCAGCTCGATCTAGAACCGTGTCGAGTTGTATATGCAATTTGTCATAAATGTCATTTCAAAACCCCGTTGACCTTTATTTCTAGCATTCCATGTGATTCATTCAAGAGTAACTCTTGTTCTTTCAAGGTACGTGTACACGCTTGTCTCCGGGATACGGCAGTGTCACATACAGTCAAGAGTAAAATGCGCCAATCACTTATAACATTCTTACAATCACAAGGACAAGGGCCTTTTTTCTGAATGAAGCCTCACTCGTGCAATATTATGCTTTCTCTGTCAGCTTATTTCTTTTCAAACAACATTTTTAACAGTTCTTCCCATATGGCTTTCTTGCAAATAACACTGTGATCTATAACCCGTCACATACTTTTATCTAAATTCATCATCCTATTCCTTCAAACCCAACCATACCCTTTCTCGCAAAGCATCCTGGGTGTTATCCTAGAATCATAATTCATTGAGTGATATATCTAGTAGAGCGCTACATTGAATTGATATGTTAAATTCAGTCATCAGGGAGATGGCAGCTATGGTGTATATTTGTATGAATAATGAGACCAATTAAAACGATTGCCTTAAGTCAGTCTAGCTTAGCAGTCCTTGTCTGTGTGACGCCACAGGTGTTTTAGAACAAAATAGTGAAACAAAAATCATTTTTGCTAATTTGCAATGCAAAAGATTTTGCACAATTAGGCAACACTCAGCGAGACAATGACAATCGTGTATAGACATTGACGGTGTCGTGTTTTCAAATGTCATAATCGCTTGTAATGGATCTTGTAATTTCATATTCATATTTAGTAACCACAAATAACGCCTTTTTAACCTTTTGGTATAATTACACTTTACTACCCAAAGAATATCTATTCCATCTTCCACAATATCGTCATCATTGAAAACTAGTTTAGAATTTCTACACAGATGGCTATTTGGTGTATGATAGACTGCATGGTGGTGAACGTCGCTTGATGAGCATGTTTGATTTATTACGTGGTTAAGGTACGAGTACGATGATCGCCTACACCGCACACGTGTATAACAAAGCTGTCTTTTATAAAAAGAACACGGATTATTTATAACATTATTCTTAGCACATTTGCTTCAATAAAGTGACCCATGCCCTTTGAAGAACAACATCTGAAACATCACAAGAAACTAATACCAAGAAACGGACAGCTACAGACAGACAGACAGGAGAAACAGACAGACAGACAGACAAACAGACAGACAGACAGACAGACAGACAGACAGGGATATAGATGGATTAGTAGACGGATGACAGTGTTTTATGTATGTATGTATGTATGTATGTATGTATGTATGCATGCATGCATGCATGTATTTATGTATGTATGTATTTATGTATGTATGTATGTATGTATGTATGTATGTATGTATGCATGCATGCATGCATGCATGCATGTATGTATGTATGTATGTATGTATGTATGTATATAGTATGTATGTATGCATGTATGCATGTATGCATGCATGTATGCATGTATGTATGTATGTATGTATGTATGTATGTGTGCCGTGAGCGAATATTTATTCTGAATCTCGCACGCATTTGAATAATAAGTGGATGTTTGGTTTTTTGAAATTCATTCTATCTGTCTGGTCGATCTATTGTTTTACTATATACCCTATCCCGTCAAGTGTGCCATTTCAGTGAAGATTACTCTTATCAAGTGGAAACAATGACAATAACGCAATAATACCAAACAGCAATGATGATTTCCTCAGTGTTATTACTTCATGGGAGATTTGCGGACACATCATCGTATTCCAAATAGTGATATATGTGAGAGTAATGTCAGCATCACTTTCTCAAAATGAACATATAATTCATGAAATTACAATTTAATGAAATTGGTCGTTCGATTTCATATCAGATAGCGGTCTCAGTATCACATACTCAATGTCTTTGGTCAACACAAAGAAAGTTACTGATGCAAGCACACTGTTCTACCGTTTCCAAATGAATGTGAAATATGAATTCATGTATATACCGTACGGATGACGTGTGCCAAAATAGTTTATTAATTTATTCAGCAAAATTATTGTCGAGTTGTTTCTGAAACACATGACTGATACAGCAGGGAAGGAAATACACTATTTTAGCTTGACTGGGGGTTTTGGAGGTAGTTACATCCTTATCATTTTGAGAATATGATTACTAAAACGCCAAAATGTTATCCAAACGCTGTATGTATGTTTTACATTTCTTCTGAAAGTTCATAACGTCCCATTATCGATTTTAAATAAAGAAAAATGCACGGCCATAGACAAGACAGACTAGCTCCCCTGAACTGTTTCCATGGTCCACATATATAACAATTGTGTATTTCTTTTGTATTCATTTTTATATATTTGTATCATATGTATGTTCTTTGAAAGTGTAACTTATTTCTTGTTATTTGGTGAAATAAATTTCATTCATTCATTCATTCATTCCTTCGTTCGTTCGTTCGTTCGTTCATTCATTCATTCACTCATTCATTCATTCACTTCCAATAGAGTTGAATATGACTTCTCTAGATCACTCTTAAAACTTAACAAAGTATACGAGAGGATATATGGACATTGGACAATGTTGTTCATTCAATTTCTATCTGTAAGACTTGGATATATGAGTGCTAAAAGATGGCGTAGATGATTTCATTCGAAGTTGTAAACCCATTTGTAGTGACTTTACCATCTCGATCATTGGAGCTGAGAATACACCACTTTTGTTGATTATTTCAAATTCGATACCTCCGCGAAAGCAGAATGGATTATATAATAATACAAAAACGGAAACTATTTAAGGACATAAACACTCTTGTCTTCGAGTCTTGAGATATTATGGTTCGTAATTATTGAAACATTTGAATTCTCAGATCTCTGAAAATGCTTTACACATAGTGACCGAAAAACCCGTGTCCAAAAAACATATACATCACTTTTAATACTAGCCTAAGTACTCTCATCTATAATGTGCGTGACGCATTTCCACAACTACGTTATGAAATCTTACAGTGTATCCTTTCCTGCATTTGGTTTTGATTTATGCAATTAGTTTGAAAGATGATACATGTTTGGACTTTGTCTTTGAAGTCTCTCCAGCTACAGGATTGTGTTGGTAGTTGCCGGATCTAATGGTTTCAGGGTATGAAAAACCAAAGATATGAAACAATTCGCAGCCCCCCCCCCCCCCAATAGAATTAGGCTTAATGTGAAACATGCCTTCAGATCAGCACATTGTTATCGTATTATTTACATAATATATTCAGCATTTATATTGTGTATTTAGTATCCATCTAGCGGGTAACATTCTTTCAAGATTTTTCCTATTATGTCCGCATATGACAGTCACAATAAACATAGTAACTGCTATTGAAAGCATTAGTTTTGATCAATATTAACACGGTTTACAAAATGAAATTTTGCATAAATTTTAGTTACAAAACAACTTGGAATATAAATTTCAAGTGAACGTAATAAAAGTCCACTAATTAGTATATGATTATTTGATTTTGTTTGTTTGTTTGTTTGTTTGTTTGTTTGTTTGTTTGTTTGTTTGCTTGCTAGCTTGTTTCTTTCTTTCTTTCTTTCTTTTTATCGCATGTGTCAGTTTCTGTCTGTGTGAGAGACAGACAGACAGAGACATACATACATACATACATACATACATACATACATACATACATACATACATACATACATACATACATACATACATACATACAGAATGACAGACAGACAGACAGACGGGGAGAGACAGATAGGCAGAGAAAGACAGACCGGGTAAGCGAGAATAATGGCGACATGGGAGAGAAGACAGAAAGAGAAAGAAGTATAGAGTGATAGACTATCAGAGACAGATGGACCGGACTGACAGTGAGACAGACAGATATACCGTATGAAGACAAACAGGTAGACTATATCGAGAGACTGCAAGTGAAGGCGAAAATAAGGGATTGCAGTTTTTACTTCAGGTGTCTGTTTTATGGAGAGTCAACTGAATGGATTTCTCTTCGGTGTTAGATTGTTAAATAAATTGATTGGTTGATTGACTATTTGATCTCCCGTGATAAAGCTAATTGATTGTTAAGGTAAGGAAATAAGACCTATCTATAAATAAAGATGTTCCTACTGTATATCATATTCATTGTATAGTGCATCAAACACATTTTGCTGTACATAAATACATATCATTGCCAAGTGTGGCGCCTCTGCGTTCACATTAACTGATTTCGTGGTGCATATATCTCATTTGTAGTCACCGAAACTGTAAAATAAGCCATTTACCTTTCTGAAATGTAAACCTACATCAACTTGAAACATCACATCAACGACAGAGAGTGACCATGGTTGACATCGAAAGGAGCCAATTTCAAGGATTGACATCCTATATGAGCTCTCAAGACTCGCTTTATCATTTGAAGTATTAATTGGAAATATCAATCCATTCTGGAAGAGTGTGAGCTTCACTTCTTAGTTTGATTAACATTGAATGCAGGCTAATGTAGACAATTTACTATGGGTGCAATGTGAATTCCCGAAGGCAAATGTGAAAACCAAATTGTTCCACCTCTGTTTTAAAATGTACATGTATTCTATATCCCACAATGCTGGGATTAATTAATACATCCATTATATATGAGTGTAATGTATTATACGATAATCACATTATTTTTGAAATCACCTGTAAGCAAGACACAAGAATAACTGCAATAGAGTACCACATACGATGTTTAGTGTAATATTTATGGACTAAAATGGTCTGAAGGTGTGTACAATTTTAAATTTAAATGCCGATGAAAGTCCCCCTTCTAGCAAAATGCTTCAAATTAATCAAATGTCACAAATGTAAGGCCGATATTTGTGCAGACAGACAAATCCTATTTGAGTGTAACTACATTCACATACTACATAAATATAGTTCGTATATTTGTATATATCTGTATATGTGTCTTCGTTTATATGTATCGGCATTTATGTATGTGTCTATTTGTCTTCATTTCTTAGATTCCCTGTCAAGCTGAAGTAATACGATAGGATATCTGCCATTACTAATATTCCATGCGTCTATATTCTGAGAGAAGAATAAATTTGGAAATAGCGCACAAGAACAACACAACGAGTAAAGAGTACTGTCTAGAATCCCTAAAATAACCACGTTGTTCGTATTTAGTATAAAGATGTGAATCCAGCGGAAATGACGAGTGGCTCAAATTGAAAGCGAGACTCGATTACCCATATTCCACTAGAGCTCTGACTTCCGCCGCCCTAGAAAACCGAGGAGTGGTCGTGCCGTCTTCTTGTAAGCATTCTATGCAAGCCTTCATGACATAACTGTCTAAAACTTCAGTTAAATATCATGTCAAATAATCTTATGGATCATGAACGAAACTGATTAGGTAAACAAATGCATACGTGAAGGTCGGTGCCGTTCATGACTTCGCAGCATAATTATCGATGGTAAATCTCGAGCAGATCATTTTTACATGGTGCAAAAATAGGACGAACAGTGGTTCTTGGAGTGAATATCGCCATATCGTTTATACTTTGAGTAATTATTGTATGTCTAAGTAATGGAATCTGACACCTTAAAAAGAATGCAAATATAGTTTGCAAATGATCGTATTAGATGTCATGGTTAATAATGGAAAACTATTTTCTTTCAGCTATAGTTACTAAACAAGCAAGCCATCACCCACCTAAGTATAATCTAGTGGCATGTTGATAGTGGAGACATTACGGAGAAGTCTAGTTTTCATACTCAAAATCACCTTTTTCTGAAACAAAATCTAGCCATTATGTGTGTGTATTCAGATGAAGGCTAACACAGTGACCATCAACGACAATCATATATTCTGTTACCTTATTTTTTTGTACAATTTGATAAAAGCAATGGTGAGGTCGTCTCCAAGGAAACAACCACTCGATGATCCTTACAACTGACGTGATTTCTGTAAATGTTCCATAATGACACGAGTAGGAAGCTTGGCCGTGGTTTTCCCGAGCTCATCTGTCACAAAGGACGACAATATTATATTGACATTAGTTATGCTTCGTTTGATGTCACCGTGCACTTCCGCGTAGTTTTCGCACGAAGTCTGAACAGCGTGTTGAAATCATAGGAATGTTGATATTTTATGTACACGTTAAATTATAATACACTCGTGTTCTCATTAGCATAAAGGGACAGTGTATCCGTGTCATCATTAATCATAAATGAATGGTGTATAATATGTATATCTAATAACATTTTCTCGTAAAACTTGCCAAATCAGGTCAGATTTAAAAAGAATGTACTTTCTTGTGGATGATTGGCAATGGGAATAGATTTCCCTTGATAAATACCAAAGTGACCGCGACTTGCAAATGGAATATAAAACACAGCTTCCCCTGACAAGGTCGTGTCTGCAAAGTTGAGATATATGTGAATAAACAAAGAACTTCATATTGTCATAATGCCGTTTGAGGTAAAACTAATTCATGCATTTTTAGTTTTTGTTTGTGTAAACAAGGTCTATGAAAACATCGCCACTGTCGAAAATAAGAACGTGAATTGATATTGTGTGACACTTTGGTTTCACTGAAAGTAGCAACTACGCCTTTTATTAAACATAAATTTTGGATTATATAAAGTAGATTGATTTTTATTAACTTCATATTACACTTATTTATTTGCTGTAAGTGTTCACGTTAATCAACTTCTTTGTTAGGACAATACACTATAGTTACTTTTGAATGGCAACTTGGAAACTTGGAAAAATGCTTAAGTATATTGTACTGTCCTAGTCGTTCTTGCAATCACGATGTATTCTCGGACTTCTTTGTTTTCTTTGTTTGGCACAGAAAAGTGGGGGGGGGGGGACATCAACAACTCTTCAGATATCGCCAAAGCTTCAGTCATCAAACCACCTGCCACGGTTAAGTCATTCATAACATTCATGATCCCTATAAGAAAACAAACAAGGTACATTTAACTCAAACTAACAGAGTTGTTTGTTCAATGATTGTAATCAAAATAGAAACGCCGATCCCATTGAGGGGATAGATAGAATTTACGGATTTGTTAGCTTTTCCTTAATAGGGCGTAAAAAGTCGGTACATACTCGACAACTTGCCGGTAAATGCAAAGCATTCTTTTCTTTTAGGTTAGCCGACAGTGTTTATCTGTACATCCAACATTGCTTATTGAAAATCAGAAATTACAAAAATGTCGTGACCAATCAAATGTCACGTGAATGCGCATCATATCGTGCCGAAGAACACGCATTTAAATGCCAATCGTGTCATAGACTGTGCTCTGACATTTGAAACTCCACAGAAATTCTCATAATGAATTTGTTCTTCGTTGGAATTTAAATTCGAGTACAGTTTGATGTGTCAAAGCTTGACATGTAACACAAAATTCGTACACAATGTTCAGTTTTAGTGAAGAAGCATAAGCCGCTCATCCTTAATAATGGTGAATATAAAATTGGAACCTACAATTGTGCCTTCCTTCATGATGTATATCATCATGTGGGCCTACAAGTTTCCATGATTCTGTAATCACTTCGACACGATATTTTGAGGCCCGAATATATATCACCTAGCCAAACAATTTAGTATATATATTGTTACCTAAAGAGATATTAAACCGAGAATTTTCCTTCCTAACAGGTATACCTTGTAACAGTTAGGTAGGATGTTAATTCGTCAATGTTATCATAACTTCTTCATTTCAGCCCGCAAATATATTGTGTGCTATATACATTTTGTACTTTCAGGTGATATATGACCTCATTGGTTATGTGGCCTATATTCAAATTATATGTTTTATTAACCTTAATGCTGAACAACAAGATATACGCCATGGTGATGTGATATGCATATGGCTCTTTCATTCAAGAGAAAACACATAAATTTTGAGTCATGCAGGAAATGTTTGATTTTGAATGTCATGCTCAGGCCATAGTCTCCGTATTACCAGCAAAAATGTAATCTCCTACAATGTGTATGTAAGCACTCGTTGATAATTTAGTGTCTTCGTCTTAGTTGCTGAGATGTATTTTTAGTATTATAAACTGTAACAACAAAATTGCTTGGTCCAGTTTATTCAGAGCACAAGTGAGAGAAATACACTTTTGTTACTGCAATAAATGTAAATCAAGAAACTTTATAGGACTATGGGCTTTGTTATGGTTAACATGTTCCTAGTAAGATATAGCCTAATTACTCAAAACCATTACTTATGCAAATAACTAATTAATGTTCATTGAATGTATACCAAAATCTAATCAGTTCTTGCCATTAGCTTATGGGAGATGTATAGCAAATTTCCTTATAATTGAGCCAGCCGTTTTTAAGAAAATTATGGCACAGAAAGACACACACAGACAGACGGACGGACGGACGGACGGACACACACACAGACAGACAGAAATCGCCATTTCAATACCCCCACCTTATGGGAGGTAACATTGGGACTCGAGGTTGATGAAAAGGTATGTTAAAATGTATACATCCTGTATATATCTTACATCATACTTCAGGCATCTGGAGATAAGAAATAAGTGTTTAGACCGAGTTCTTTGTTTTAAGACTATCCCCACGTAGGTATATACAAATATGTTTGAGTTTGCCCTGGCGAATATTTTCGCTTGGCTATACCAACAAATGGCCTAATTTCAGACATTGTATATTACAAAGTCAAGAAATTGCACTTGGTGGGCTTATTGCACATTTAGTTCTTAAAACCAATTTATCGAGGTAATGAACCACCTCCGCCGACGTGGACTTAACGCTCCGATGACTTGGCACAACTATCACCGTAATTTGTGTGACGTGGCCTATGTCAGCTGTTGACATCAACTTAAATTATGATAAGATCAAACATCAAAGGGGGCCCAGGTGTGCTACATTCCCTCTGGCTTTACCATCTGCCATCACATTATTGTACAATTATAACAACCATAAACAAGTGACTGAGAGCAAGGTGCAATTAAACTTAAAGAAGCCTTCTTCTAGTATTGCCAGATGGGCCCTCTAAACTACCATATACTGTTTTGCAAACATGAACTATGCTAAGGACGAAATAGTTTTACTGTCAAATAGTTCTGAAAAAAATATTATCTCTATGGAAGCACTAATTAAGAGTTTAGTATTATGAGCATACATGAACCTGAGACATACATGAGTTGTATGTTATCATTAGGTGAACCAAAGTACACGTTTTGTGTATTGAAACATGCTACTTGAGGTTCAGATCAACTGACATATTTGTTTCTATTTTCGCCTTCCATAAGGGAAGGTAAAATAATAGGGATGAAAGGTCTGTGTGTGTGTGTGTGTGTGTGTGTCTGTTTGTTTGGGTGTCTATCTGTGTATGTGGCTGTCTGTCTGTACCATCGTTATCTCAAAGAACGACTGGCTCAATCGAAACGAAACTTGAGACACATATACTTTAGGGTAATGGCTATAACTGAATAGCTTTTGGTAAACATCAATGAATATCAATGATCAATTTGCATAATTAATGATTGTCAGTAATTATGCTATATCTTAAGAATGCAGTCTTCAAATTGACTATAATTTGGTACATACTTCAAACAGAACAGGACACATGTGTCTTGAAACGCTTGGTCATGTAACTTTCAGTTTTAATGATTGTTTTCCCATAATTAATGATTTTCAGTAATTAGGCTATATATGAAGAGTTTCAATTTCTATATGTACATACATGCATTCATGATACCAGGGTACACATGGCTCATATGGACTCTTAGTTTTAATGTGTAATTTGAAAATTAATGATTTACAGTAATCAGGCTAGAACACATACTTTAAAATCAATATATTTGGTAATTAGTTTGCATAATTAATGATTTTCAGTTATTAAGCTATTTTAAGAATGCATACTTCAAATTCAATATAATTTGTACACACTTCAAACATAACTAATTGTGCATCTTCTCAAAGGTTTGGTAATGTAACATTTAGTTTTAATGAGACATTTGCATAATTAACAATTTACAGTAATTACACTATATTTTTAAAAATGCACTCTTCAAATTCAATAAATTTGTTACATACTTACATAACTACATAACTAATTGCATATGTTCTGTTACATTCGAACAATAATTGTGTAGGAACGAAAATCTAAAGACTGTGCTTTTAAAGAATGTGTTTAGTTGAATATGGTTTACAATTTACTTTACACATATGGTACACCTTCTTAAAGTCGTAATTCAAATGTATACATACAATGTAAAAGCAAATAATTCCACATTGTTATTTTCCTTCATTTTGTTCATCATCTTGAAGAGATTTTATAGATAATAAAGTATGTGACAAGCAGACATCTTGTGATGTTATTTCGATGAATAAAGATGAATAGCTAATACTGCTTAGGTTAGAATGTCACTGATTGCTATTCAGCTGAGGAATGGCTTTTCCATTTAAGGTGTATCGAAGGCTACAATCAAGTCTGTCATCACCTGTTATTATACTTAAAAACTCAATGAACTGCCAAGATTGAAGAAAATGAAGGCAAATGTCTCACTCATTACATACTCTGGTTGATTTGTATCGGTGATTGGTGTGAGTTACTATGGGCACATACAAAGAAAATCACTACATAAAGACAGCATTGGAGATGAATGACCCTCTGGTAACCATAAATCTGCGATCGTGCATGTAAAACCACGGGAAACTACGCCATTGTGTGTAACACAGATGTCGATCAAGAAGAATGAGTTTCAGTTCGTTGATTAAGTAGTCATGCACAACACACATTCATGGTATCAAGTAAACAAACCCTTTTTCAAATTTTATATATAATTTCTTCCACATTATTTCTTTATCTTCATTTCTTCCAATTAAATGATACACACTACAGACAAGTATCTGGTACAGCTATGGGCACACCATTTGCGCTATATACCTATCTAATATCTAATGAGTTGGTGGATGAGAAAATATTACTTCACCATACCAAACTGTTCAGACATCACGTATCGTTTCATTGATGATCTTGTTGCCCTGTTTACATCTACTGCGAAAGACCTACACATTTTCAAAGATCAACACAAAAACCGAAAATCAAATTTACTGCAGAAATTAGTTCAACTTCAGTTTCTTTTCTTGATGTAAATATTCACATAGTTAAGCATAAGTTGGAAATCTATATAATAAACCCATCGCATCCCACCGTTATCTGCCACCATCGAGTTGTCATCCTACCCATACTCAGTGGTTTATACCCATACCCAAATCAATCTTTTATTCAGGTGATGTCGGACAAGAAGACTGATCTCTACAATTACAGAGCTTAATTGTGGATTTCTATGTCTGGCTTGTTTTATGAGCATTGAGTTTTGTACTTTTGTAGCATTGAGCTTTCGATCTATCTTTGTTGACGATTCATCCTAAATGGAAGGGAGGGATGATGGGTGGGTGGGTAGGTAGGTAGGTAGGTAGGTAGGCCAATAGGTAGGTAGGAAGGTAGTTAGTTAGGTATGTATGTATGTATGTATATGTGTTTATGTGTGTGTATGAATCATACTGTACACAAATTGATTTTATCTTTTCTCAAAGTTATATCTTAAAATCCTGGAATGTATATAGACAAAATCTCTTTAACGGTGAAACGTTATGTCTTAAAACCTAGGGAACATTAAGTCTTTTTGTCATGGGATATCATTTTTACTTACCGTAAGAGGATGTATTGAAATGACGATGTCTGTCTGTCCGTCCGTCTGTGTGTGTGTGTGTGTGCGTGTGTGTGTGTGTGTCTGTCTCTGTCATCATTTACTTTAAAACGGCTGGCTCAGTTATAATGAAATGTGGCTAGAACTGAGCAAGATCTGTTCGTAATAATTAGGTCAATTTGCATATCAATGAAATCGACTAATTAAGCAATATCTTAAGACCACACACTTTAATTTCAATATAATTTAGTTCATATGTTAAACATAACAAAGCGCATGTCCTATAAAGTTTGTTGATATGGCTTACAATTTTAATGAATTTGCATGATTAATGATTTTCGGTTATTAGGTTATATCTTAAGAAGGCATACTTCAATTTCAATATAATTCAGTGCTTACGTTAACCATAACAAATCATCGCATATGTCCTATAAAATTTGCTGATGTAATTTAGTTTTAATGAAAAATTTGCATAATTAATGATTTTAGGTAATAAAGCTTTATCTTAGTAATGCAAGCTTCAAATATTATATAATATAGTACATATATCAACCATGATAATACGCACCTGTCCTATGAAGTTTGTTAATACACCTTTTACCTTTAATGAGTAATTTGAATAATTTATGATATTCAGTAATTAAGCTGGATCATGCACTCTTCAAATCCCATATACTTTGGCACATACATTAACCATAAGAAAGCGCACTTGTCCAAAAAAGCCTGTTAGCATAGATTTCTAGTGTTAATGAGTAATTTGCATAATTAGTGATTTTTAATAATTAGGCTTTATCTTAAGAAAGTAAACTGCAAATATAACTTGGTACATATATCAACCATAATGATGCGCACTGGGGTTTCTTGATGTAGCTTTTACTTTTAATGGGTAATTCACATTATTAACTATATTCAGCAGCTGAGCTATATCTGTGGAATGCATGCTTCAAATTCCTAATTTATCACACACATCAACCATGAGAAAACACACACATCCTCTAAAGCCTGTTGGTATACTTTTTAACTTTAATGAGTAATTTACATAACTAATGATTTTCGGTTCATTTAACTTGATTCATCAACTATTAAAAATCATACGTTTTGATGTAGTTATCTGTGTGGTTTTTAATTGCTATGTGTAATTTCCACAAGTAATCATTTCCATATTTTGGCAATGTCTTTAGAATGCAAACTTTAAATTTCAGAAAATTTAATACATGCATTTGTGCTAAAGACGTGCATGAGTCATTTAAAGCTTGATGATGTAAATTATAAGGTAAAGGGTTAATTTGCATAATGAATGATTTTTCTATAATTAGGAACTATGTTACCTATGTTTGCTTCAAATTTCATAGTTTCGTATCCTTAATTTTCCAATTAACTGGTACGTACATCATGTATAATAGCTATAGTTCGGAGGATTACATTCCAACAATGTGTGTAGGCCCAAACAACTGCGGTTTTGCCCTAACGGGAGGCATTAAGTTTAAATCTGGTTATACATATTTCTCTGCAAAGTTGATTTTCCATAACGTTATTAAAATGCAACTATTGCATATGTGCTGATTCGAAGACACCTTTTGTTGGACTGACTCAACTCGGGTAGCTATTAAACAACCTTGGTAAATTATGGATAACAAAAACCATTCATCATTGCGTTAGAGCGCGTGTTAACCTCAAAAGAGCAGCCACCTATCAACATGGTTTACACTATTGCCTGAGGTTCCGTGATTCTTATTGTATAAGTACACCTTAGGGCTTAAATGAGTATACCAAAGCGTGAGAATTGATGATATATCACTATTTTCAAACGTTTATGTATTGCAGTTCTTTGGAAATAAACGTCTGATGCATGAGCTCTTCAATGAGTAATTTGCCATGTAAACCACTTTTACCTTCCGTATACAGAGTCATTTACATAAGTAATTATATCCACAAATTACGGGATATAACCATGTTTAATAGTTTAGACTTTCATTAAAAACATTAAGGATATGGATAACGTAAATACTATAGATATGATATGTTACTAGCATACATTTCACTAATTTGCATAATTCATCATTGGTAGCTATAGCTTAGGATTTTATCAAACTAGGTGTACATATTGTATATACTTTTGCACAATTAATGTAATCACCAAATAAGTGATATCGCATCTATTTTAGCACATAATGTATAACTTTACAGTTATGATAATGATGTCATGACTTTGTTTTCAACATATCACGGATAGGGTTTGCTTTAGAATGAACAATTTGCATATTGACATACATACATATATTAAAACATACATACATACATACATACATGCATGCATGCACGCACACGCACGCGCACGCACATATATACATACATAATACATACATACATACATACATACATACATACATACATACATACATACATACATACATACACACACACGCACTCACTTACTTGCACTGTATGTACGTGTGTGACATATAGACAGGTAGACAAACTTTTAGCTATTTCATGATGTTTACTGCTACTAGGAGTTTCTTTGGTGATCTAAGGCTTTTAGCATAAAGGCACTATTTATATTGTGCAATTATAAATCCCATGGTAGTTACGTTTTTCATTTGTATAAATATGGCTTAGCCTAAGTAAATATTTGAATCCCTACACCGTTATACAATAAATTTCAGATTATATTATTCAATGCACAACTTAAAAGGATTCTTATCTGTCAAAATATTAACCATTAACAATAATGGGACGAGTGTGGGATTTATATCAATGAGAATCGACTATGAGAAATAGTTTGGTGACCTTAAATAAAGAAGTCCTTAGGTAGACTAGTATATATCGCCACACTTCACAATATACCATGCCTTCTTGCTATTCTTTTCAAATACCCTGGATACTTTTCCTGGCAGAAAAGCTTATTCTGCGCACGAGCAATAAACGTGAAAAAGTAATGCTTTGTATAAATTTCGATTATTCCAAGTTGCTCCTAGGATCGCGAGCAATAGTTCAATGTAGGATTTGAAAAACTAAATTACTTTATTTAGGTCTCAGACCCCCACCCTCATCCCGCCCCTTCTAAGTGAATTCGCCAACAGTTGATAAAAAATGTCAGACAGCATAATCAGTTTAAAATCAGTAGGTAGTACTACAAATGAAAAGTCAGTATGCAGTGGGGAAGAAGTAGATATAGTATTGATATTTTAATGTATTTTAGTACCATACTATAATGCGAAATTTCTTCCATATCTTGTTATGACTAGAAATATTTGTATATAGGGGTAAAATACAGATTTCATTAAAAGTAAAATTAATTTTGTAGGATGAGAAGTAAAATGGTTCAAACTCCCCACCCTATCCCATCCCACCCCTAACTAAGATAATTTTCTCTTTATCCTACATTGAACTATTGATCTCGCCATTTAAATTTTGACTCTTTAACTGCATAACAATATTATATTTTACAGAATTCAATAAACAAATTCCATCCACATAAAGTTTTACTTGACATGTACTAAAATATACAGTAACAGCCAAGTATGGGTGTTGGTATATTCGGATCGAGAGGTTACTCACCATCTTTACGATTCACACAGATATAAATTTCTTTACAACCTGTATTGTCATCAGTAGTGATGGCGCCAGTGATTATTTGTTGATTTGTATTAATACCACATCATACGGGTCACGCGATGTTGGACCCCGAGGCATATTATGACAGGATAAACATTGCGCCGATTGTTCAGTAAATGAAGTATATGGCAGAGATCTTACATTACCCACTGTGATGTCAATCCTCATTGTGTCTAGTTTTAAGAATAGATTCATTGTCAGACCTTAGTGCGTCACGGTGGAGTTTCAGAAAAACCAACACTTGAAGCATTATCTCGAAAAACTCATTCACCACGGTGACAAGGACCTTTAACCTTTTACACAAAACTGTCTGCCATCTGCCATATTTCAAAGATATTCACAAATAGCTTTATACTCATAAATAAAAATGTTTTAGAACGGTGCCTAAACTGCACTGAGTGACAGACGCTGCATAATCCCGTCAAACTATTACGTTCGGGGGCAGTACAATGTAATGATCTTTGATTTGGGGGCAAAGGTTAATAATAGTGACAAAAGGGTTTAGTGTCCCGCAATGGTCAAAGAACGCGTTTTCATCACCCTTCTTAGTGTAAGTAGGTGATCCCATCTAACATAAAGAATTGCCTTCTAACCCATCCCTGGTGTTCTGATGATTTAAAGGCACTAACAGATTACATATTCTCATTATATTGCAGCATTATCGGTTTGATTTTATGTTATTCATGTTTGCGCCATACTGTACTAATGCACTGGTAGCATCTGTCCACATTACCTTTTGGTTATTGTTCATGTATTTTAGCGTGTCTCTCCTTGTCACAATAAATCCAATATAGTTAGATATCGTTTGATTTCATCATTTTGACACAGCTGCAGCTCATTAATGTCAGTACTGTAACATTTTGAATATGTAACTATGCCAATTTCGGCCAATATATTTTTTTCTTGGTATGAATTTATCTCATACCTGTTATATATAACATGGAATGTCCAAAAGAAACTCGAGAGTTCGAGATATTAAGTCCTTTATTAAAGAAATGATAATCTTTTGCAATTACGTTGGGCTTTAGATACAGATATAATGAAAATATAATATTCACTTCTTATCTCATTATTAATATCATAATTGTTATTTACTTTGCATCAATAAATGGGTTATTTCACTAAATAAATATCAACCCCTTGTGTTATTTATTTCTGCATTCATTTCCTTAAGATAGGAAATGCGAAATGATCCTATATGTTTCAATAATTTTCACGGACCACCGTCATTGTGGTAGAAAATGTGTGATCATCAATACCACTGAATTATTTTGGATCACGGGCCAAGTTCATGCAGAGTCTTTTTGACCTGGTTATTTGAAGACTCAATTCAAGAATGACAGTTTGTTGGTTGTCTCTCTTTTTTTGACAAGCGACCACTTGTTTATAGTCTTTAAGATAGCTTTGGCTAGAGCGCACTTAGTTAGGATAACAGGAGAATAGAATAACACTTTAGCAAAACTGTAATACCATCAACAATATACATCTAAAATAATTTAAAACTTACACTTTGTAAAAAACGAAATTTTGTATATAACAATGCGCTGTTGATGCCAAGGTTAACCTATAGCTCTTCAACTAGCTAGGTGGCATCCATTGAGAGATACACATTACTTTTCAGCGGCATATGTAACGAAACAGTTTTGTATTCCTACAGGGACGTTGCATTATACTTAGTCCAAATTGTTATAGACAAATACCATGCATATGACTAAAATAGATTTTCAGTACACGACAAGCTAGTAGTATATAAATCTGCCCTCTGAACGGATGTTTCGTCCTCACCCTCAATAGAATACCTTCAGTATGGGATTGCACTATGCATTTACAACCATCTGTCAGAGTTATGTGTGTTTACAATTACTATGGGTGAGACTTCGTGAACACGGTGTTTGTACGACTAGATACTATACTTCAGAAATACACATACCTGCGAAGCTATAGTGCAACTGAACTTTTATATGCATGATATTGAATTATGCTTATTGACTACTATAAACGTTCATTATAGTAGGTCATATATGGTTTATGTATGTATGTATGTATGTATGTATGTATGTATGTATGTATGTATGTAATTACGTATGTATGTATGTATGTATGTATGTATGTATGTATGTATGTATGTGTGTATGTGTGTATGTATGTATGTATGTATGTATGTATGTATGTATGTGCGTGTGCGTGTGCGTGTTAATTGCTAAATAATTAAATGGGTATCACCTCCAACTTTGTAATAGTTGGTGGTCTGAAGTTCTATAAATCGTTTTTACATGTTACGGTTTCATCGCAGTCTTTTAGACGCTTATTAACATATTTATCAGCCATCGTATATTTATAGTTATGTTAAACACTCAAAAGGACACATATATATCGGCAGATACAGACGGAAAAGTAGAAAATATCAGTAAACTCTGCCTCGGTTATCTTGCAACTAGCTAATTCCAAGATACTGTCCAGGGCCAATTATATTTTGTAGAAGCATTTTGCATAATTACTAGTCCCTGTTGCCTCAGAACAATACCACGACTGCGTTAGATTAGTTAGAGTAAGACGTCTTAAACCATCACTGAAATTACACTAAGCATTTGATCTGAAGTGTGTTCTTTGTTCGTGAAACGTACATAAATGATAAACTGAGGACATATTTGTGAAGGATGCCAGAAAAGCTTTGAAAATACCGACTATTCATACGAGTCAAAGCCAATTACGGAATGGGTTTCAACAAAGAAGCCTGAGTAAATTGTTACAAGCAAAGGGCAATGTCTGTACAGTTTGAAAATTTGTCAAACAATTTCCTAAATTACTATACATTACTCTTTTTTGGGGATTGGAAATGTTTTCAAAATGGACACTTGGTGTGCTTGTGTGAAATACTTGGTATTTTTGTTTAGGTGTCATATCCTTATTCTGGTCAAAAGTAACGAAGACCATATACTTCTTCAAGATTTTTAGCGCTCTAGTGGCCGAGCATTGTAACCGACTGGGAGGCGGGAGGTGTTTTTGGTGGAGGGACGGTCATTTTGAAAAATACAACTTGAAGTGTGTGTGTGTGGGGGGGGGGGGATTTTGGAAACACAACTTGAAGTGGGGTTACGTGATAGAAAGAGTTGTATTAACTGCAATTACTAATAGTCTCCCATGGAGTTAAACTGTGTACGGAGATACTCTGACGAAATACATGATCCACAGATTTTAGATAATTATGTACACAGAAAACAAAAATTGTACCAAAAGTAATGTGCTCAGTGTTCTCTTAATAAATAGCAATATTCAGTTATATTCATATGGTGTTATAGTAACATCCCATTATAAGACATATACAATGATTTGTGTGGGAGTTATTTTGGAAAATGTGGTCTTTACTGAGGTCACTTTGCCTTTAGCAACGGAGATAGAAGGGTCAGTTTGTGAAACCCATGTTCAACTTCAAAATCACAGCCCCCCCCCCCCCTCAGTCTGCTAAAATGCCCGACTCCTTATAGCATCGATGATTCTCTAACAGCGGCAGTATTCAAACATTCTGGTGATCGTGCCCGAGTAGAGGCGATCTCTTTTGTGTGATATCCAACAGGGTTGCAATTTTAAACTTGCATGTCTGGTATACGTTACGTTGTTCTAAATACTCCTCGATCACGAACAAGCATTAGTCAAATGGTTACTACACATCCCAGATTCTTAATCGACTAAAATTCTTCTGTGTCGACGTACGTGCCAAAAACAAATAGCGGCATATAAATTTAGTCTAAGATTATAATTACCTGACATTAGAAAAGGGTTAGTTTGAGTAATAGAACTATTTATAATTGTTTTTTCATCGGAAATAGAATAGTCCAATGTTTGATGCGATGGTTTATATGGACTATCCTACGACAAAACGTCTATGTTACCTCGCAATGATATAATAATTACAATACACTTGGAAAAGTAAAATCAATCTGTATGTGTTTCAAAAAAACGTTCCTTTAAGAACATCGAAATATGGATTTTGATTCTACGTTGCTGGCATCTAATATATATATATATATATATATATATATATATATATATATATATATATATATATATATATATCTGTGTGTGTGTGTGTGTGTGTGTGTGTGTGTGTGTGGGAGAGAGAGAGGGAGCGCGTTTAATGCATAATGCATGGTACTAATCTTTACATTTAAGCTTTAAGAGAAAAATTTGGCATTTGATAGTGATATAATATGGTGAATGTTTATTTGCAATTCTTTACTTATTTCTATGCATTGTTAGAATACACGTGCTGGTGTTGACTTCGACTCACACTTCATTGAGTTTTCCATCATAAATACCAAACATATCTATTGACTTTCTTATAATACGAAAATATTTGCATTGAGAGACTTCGTAAGTAATCAATTACGTAAAGTTGATAGCATTATAAGTAGTTGACGTGTGCCGGAACCGTAAACAGTTAGAGTACATGTAGTAAGAAACTAGTAGTCATTTATTGTAGTGTATACGTGGATTTTAAAGCACAACTGGAGTTATCCACAAGCTTAATGCAAGTTTGAGTGGTATATTTCAATACCACAGCACGAATAACATGAAGTTACCTTTTCTAATTGTCGTCTTAAAAGCTTAAGAATACTTTAAAATGAAATATTAACTCCAAATTCCAATCATTGTGAATGATTTCGAGGCAAGGCAAGATAAGACTAAAACCTTAAGTGCACACATGAAAAATATCGGTCACAAAATGTTGAATCTTGTACCTTTAATATTTAGTTAAGTATGTTCCGTCAATTTATGCTATAACGATAAAGTCAACACACTAACGATGATTAGTTTCCAATTGCATCCTAACGGTTGACTAGATGTTATTGTCAAAGCAATAACTGTAAAAGCTTCTCACCTTTTCATATTTTCGTCAGAATGTTTCAGTTTTCAATGAAGTGGGTCTTTGTTAAGATCACGCACAGTTTCGTGAGGTAGTAAAGAATGCTAAACACATCGAAATATCTTCTGGAAGGTAAGTACACAATGGATTTTAGCGTACCAAACACCTTTTGTCGACTTCCTCGCTATGTATATGTCTTAGTATGTACTTACTGATAAATCATGGAACACAAAACGTGTTGATATTTCTAGACTCAAATTCCAGGTGACAAGAATGGGAGTAGTCTCAATGGAAGAGTGATAATAACATTTCATACATTTTACATGTACATACAAATCCATCTATCCAACCAACCGTCCAGTTTTATACAATCAATAATGCATACCCTTCCATAACACACACACACACACACACACACACACACACACACACACACATATATATATATATATATATAAACAAGCACGTACGTAAATACATACATACATACATACATACATACACACGCAAGCACGCACACACGCACGCACACACACATATACATACATACATACATACATACATACATACATACATACATACATACATACATACATACATACATACAAAACTGAAGGAATTATATTACTTTCAATGCTATCACAGAAGAGTATTGTATGATGAGAATTACAACTGACATTTCCAATGACTGTGTGTGAAACTGTTAGACACAAGGGTACGTATGTTTCAACTCATTCCAAACATGTCTAAAAAATTAAAAACTGTTCACTCCATCAATATTGAAATTGTATAGATTGTTTAAGGCATCCAATATATTTTCTGAGACCGACTTTTTTCAATGTAAAACTACTTTGTTCAACGGTTGTATAAATTATTCAGACATTATTGGATTCAAAATATAGTCTCAACTATGGTCTTTGGGCACGATATGTTTAAATTATGCTGTGTATATTACAAGTGGGCTGCCAATCACTAAATATTGAAAGAAGCTAATCTACAATTTTTAGGATATAAAGTTTATAACTACAAAATCTATAAGATTGATTTATACCAGTAATGGAAACAAAAGCTGTTGTGAAATTAATTAATAGTTGTCATTAAAAATTTATGATTTCGGCAAAGAGCTGAATGTAATTTCTAACTATTCTTCTTAACATACTGAGTACATCTGTCTGGTAACTTAATATGTAATTAGAGTCTATAATACACAGCTGAAACTCTCTAAACTCATGTTACACGGCTCATCTTCTTCATGATTATATTCCACATGGAATTATACAAAAGTAGTCTTCCACGTACTACTCAACTAGAAACGGTTTTAAAAATCCCTCGGCAACAACAATTTAGGCAATCATAAAGAATCATAATACAACCACTGAAGACTAAAGAGTGTATCCATTATTCCTGAGTGTTTTCGACACATCAGACTACACGGATATTCGGAAATCTGTATCATATGATGATTGAGAGGTCAATCCAACCTAATTTAAATGTTGCATTCAATGGTGATATTTCACTAGTTTATAAAGTACAAAGACAGACTCACGAATACATTAACGAATCTTGGCCCTGGTGTTATTCAATGTGCTAATATAAAAAACAATATAATGTTGGGAGTAGGAGAGATGCCTCAATTAATTCGTTGCTGACATACATACATACATACATACATACATACATACATACATACATACATACATACATACATACAGCTGGAAACAAGAGTACATATGTTTCAACTGATTCTAAACATGGTGTATAACATTTCGAAACTGCAATATCTACAACACTTGAATTGTATATATTGTTCAAGGCATCAAATATACCTTATGTGACCGCGTCTTCTGAATGTAAAACGTCTTTGTAGAAGGGATACATAATTTAACATTATTAGATTCAAAGCATAAGCAAAGCTATGGTCTTTTGGGATGTTCTGATTAATTGTGTTGTGAATATTTACCTTTAAAACGTCAGTGGGCTGTCAATCATTACATTTTTGAAAGATAAGCTAATCTATAATGCATAGGATACAAAGTTTATTACTGCAACATCTATAAGATTTATTTATACCAGCAATGGACACAAAAGCTGTTGTGAAAATAGCTAATGGTTATTATTAATAATTAATGAGTTCAGCAAACAGCTAAACTTCATTTTTAAATACTAGCACACTGTGTACATCTATCTGATATGTTTTGAAACTTAATATGTAATTAGAGTCTTACATGTAGGTAGCTTCAACTCTCTAAACTCATATTACAAAGATCATCCTGTTAATGATATTCCACAAGGAATTATTCAAAGACATGTTTTTCTCCCCTTTACTACTAAACTAACTAGAACGGGTTTTGAAAATCACTTGGCAACAACAATATGGACTATCATAAAGAATCATAATACAACCACTGAAGACTAAAGAGTGTATCCATTATTCCTGAGTGTTTTCGACACATCAGACTACACGGATATTCGGAAACAAATCTGTATCATATTATACTACAGAGGTTAATCCAGCACAATTTAACTACAGACCGCTATGATGGTAATTCTCCGATACCTTTTATATAGCACATCATGTACGTACACGAACGCAACACACACACACACATATATACATACATACATACATACACACACACACACACACACATACATACATACATACATACATACATACATACATACATACATACATACATACATACATACATACACACATACGCACGCACACACGCACACACACACACACATACATACATACATACATACATACATACATACATATATATATATATGTGTGTGTGTGTGTGTGTGTGTGTGTGTGTGTGTGTGTGTGTGTGTAGATGGGTGTATGTATATTGTGTAAACGACTTAAAGTTAGAAAACACCAGACCAATTGCCTTGGTTTTTGCTGGGCACTATGTAATAATTTAAAGGTGTGTCGATGGAAAAAAATTTCAAATGAAAATTATTGCATATGAAAGCTGTGTAGGGGGTCACAAAACATAAATTTTGGTCAAACAATTTAATTTCAAAACTACTGGGTAGATTGGCCGTGGTAATGTTCTTAAGGGTGTGTAGATTAAGATTGTTCATGACATAGTAATTCCGTCAGTGATATGCAAATTAAAGCTAAGAATGAGACTTTTTGGTGAACGATTCCAAAATAACTGTGCAGATTAGGCTGAAAGTTAATGGAGATGCATTTGGGGATGTGTAGATAAAGAACTATTAAGCATATAATGATCTCATCACTGATATGCAAATAGGTGTACAGATGTGACTTTTGGTTAAAGCTTATATCTCAAAATGTACTCGGTCGATGGGGCCGTAATTTGGTGAGATGTTTCTACAAATGCTATTCTGCAGATGTTGTTCACACATTTGACACAATTAGCCCGAGCAACCATGTCTACGCCCTTAGCAAAAACCATAAGAAATTAGCAAAAAATAATTACATCAACTGGTAACAAAGTGAATAAACATTCAAAAAATGTATGCAAACATCCCTAGCCACATGACCAAGCCCATAGTAACGGTCAAATGGTGTATATTGCAAAGATAACAACGTGAATTAATAGACAAGTAAATAAACATTTTAAAAATGTATTGAAATACGCCTAGCAACAAGACCATGCCCATAGCAATAGCCAAATGATGGTGTATATGGTAAGGTAACAACAGGGCTAAATAGAAAACCGGATACATATTTTAACAAAACATTTCGCAGTTGTGCTACAAGGCCACTGGGGCTATTTTTCCGTGTTCCACAAATTCTGTTTAGTACTAATAATTTGATGAAACTGCTACTGACATTCCCAGACATATATCTTACACGTATCGATACTATGTCTATTTGCTGTCGGATATAATGTGTGGGTATACCTGATCGATGCCTGGAGCAAGTACCGGTATATCAATTTACGTCTAGAAATGGAGCGCATTATTGATCACATATTGTTGTTAAATGTCAAATAGCCACGTTGAACGAAAGACCCCAAAGTTTGAACATGTCAAGTTTTTTTCATTCTGTATTTTTCCATGGTATAATTATTATGGAAGAGTGAACTCTGTGATTCTGCTGTATCGCTGCAGCATAAATGTTGAACTTGAGTAGCCCAATTAGGGAAAAAAATAATTAGCTTTATATGAGATAAGTGGACAGCCATTTATTTAACTCTTCTAGCTTCAATCCACCGTCTACCAAAACATCTTACAAATAGTTGTGTTTAAAAAGCTGAAAATGATGTTTACAACTTTCAACCTCTATCTATTATAATATATGCAGAACTTAAGAAAATTGTTACGTACGTTATCATGTTTAAACTAATTGCTGTTGATAGCATTCCACGAAGCGAGATTTATTACCCATTTGCATGCCTGAATACATCAATTTCAAAAATGATATATATCGAAAGTTATATGACATGATTAAAACCTGCTTACCTAATAGAGTTTGTATGATTTATGAGAAGTATTAGTTGCTTACATTTTTTCGAGGTCTGTTAGCTATTTATAGTCAATATATATGGCACGTTGACAAAGAGTACACACATACATACATACATACATACATACATACATACACACATGCATACAGACACACACGCATACATACATACATACATACATACATACATACATACATACATACATACATACATACATACATACATATCAAATTCTTTTATTTCCAACTTAAATGAAAATAGCATGTACAGGTAAAGTATTTACATAATTCCTTTACAGAACACACACACACAATACCTTGCAGGAAATCATACTGACTAGTAAACGAGTTTCTCTTGGTCACTTATGACAAACGTTCACGTGATATCTGGTTGTTATAGTACCTCGTTACATCTCAATCTCTAAATTTTGGTGATGGATTTGGAATTCAAACCACTTGTGACTTTATGATGTACATTTCCGAAACTTCCAATGACAATAACTATTATTTCTGAACGAAAGCTTGTAGTGTTTATTTTTAGTGAGAGTGGAAAATACTTGTCGAACGTCTTCTGAAAAGACAATGGAATATGTGCATCAAAGGGTACGGACACTTCAACTAATATTGCATGTTTGTTCTGTTTATCGATGATAGTAATGTCTGGTCGTTTATACTGATGTTCAAAAGTTCTCATATGGGCATCAAACATTTCAGGTTTTAAAACAGTGTCTTTAAATGTCTCCTTGCCAGGATTACTGTTCGCGATTTTACCGAAGATTAAGTCAACTATTCTTTTGTGTCTTTGTTGGTATAGTTTCTGGAATTTCGTACAGCCATTCAAAATGTGTGATACTGTTTCAGTGGGATGATTGCATATTTTACGTGATTTAGTGTACGACTCTGGATAGTACAGGGTCATGAGACTTCCGCACTGCAGGAGCTGTAAACGACCTCTCGCAACAAATGATCGCAGATTGTCGTCAATCTTGTGATTGTTGAGGTAAGTGGACGATACACCGTGGTTTCCTTTCTGTGAAGATACATACATACATACATACATACATACATACATACATACATACATAATTTCAATCTTGATACATAACTTCAATCTTGGAATATACTTTCAATTGCTCGTGTTTATCCCTATACCGGTAATCACCTTCGTAAACAAAAGTAAATGAGTTCTTGTTACACAGCCAAGGGTTCTCGTTACTTACAAGTAACATTTTCCGTAAGTAATTACAACCATTCGTTGTGTACCAACTATTGCTGTTCGTAAGTTTGTTTTGTGCGTAATCATTACATTCATGCCGTAAACACGGACTAACCTGTCCAACCCACGTACGTGTTCATGACATGTCTGCTGTTAGGTAATCCACAAATGATATATTTTGCAAGAAAGGCAGATACGTATTTCGATGTTATCATGTATTGATTGACATTAGATGTCAGTTTTGATTACTTGCAACGTGGAGTAGTTGCAGTTAATTTAGAAGGTTTGTGTAGATGAAATGCAACTGAACAAATGTTTACGGAGGTGTGCACGACCTGCAACGATCTATTTGTTATGACAAGCGATTGCTCCAGTGAATCGATGTGTCATCATCTTCGCGAAACAGCGTTGTTTTCTCGTGCTTCTAAACGTTTTCTCATCTCTTGGTGAATAGTCTATACAATTTGGTATTTTTCAATCACAGTGGAATTCAATAACATTCCCATGAGAATGCATATAGTATGCAAATTTAAGAATTAAACACCTTTTTTCCTATTGGGCTTTCCAATCGATCAACTTTGTATCCCGATTCCATATGCACACTCAAAGATGGAGAATCGACGCTTGTAGTACATTGTTCATATTCTTGAGGGTGTTTGCATATTTCAAACATAACTAAAAAAAACTATGTTTAAAGAAAACACATTACTTTACTTAGCAAGTAGACGATTTTTATAATGAATGAAACATTCATAAATATTTTATCAACAATTTTAATCTCTGCAGTGAACAATATGAATGATTGTAGTCGAAACCCTCCGAATGATTGCTATCTGCCATCGAATACATATAATGAAAATAGTATTTTACTGATCTTGATTTAACAATTTCTTGCTAAAAGCATCGGAATATTCCTCAAAACTATATTTAGGTAGTATGTCTGATAGATGTGTATATTCCTTAAAGATGATGTAGAATACATATGATTGAAGTTATTGTAATAATATAACATTCAGACCAGTAGAAGTTGGATACTTTATTGCTTACTTGGCTCATACCAAATATTCGGTCCCAAGTCTGACATCTCGAAAACGAGGTACGTGCATCTCGGCCCTGAATAGTGAAGATCTTAAAATTTGCAAAATCAACCAAATTAACAATAATTACATTAATAATAAGCGTCTTAAAATGATAATGTGTACATAATGTTGTGCATAACACAATGTTTTAAACACATTAGCAGATTAGAACGGGAAAAAAAAACCAGAATGCAGCGTCAACATTGTACAAATTCACTAGAATATAGGTATCGCTAGGCAATTTTGGCGCGAGAATATGTACATGGCAAATATAATGCTTAAAGACCGTATGATAACGTGATATTCTTTCCTGAATCACAGAAGATAATATGCGCCTTGGAAAATGCAAAAACAGTAAGTTTAATGCCGTTCTTTGTTCAAAAACAACTCAAACGTTTTTGTAAATTAAATTGAATTAAATTAAATTAAATTAGAATAAACGTAAATTAAAGAAGATTAAAATCAATGATCCCCGTAGAGATTAGAGGTCAAAGTGATATCAAATGTTAAGCCATTGTAAAATCAAATAAGGTCTCCGAAAACTGGGTTATCACTATGGACTTATGAGGTTGTTAACGTCTCTGAAAAATAAAACTGTAAACCCAACAAATTCTTTAAAAATGTCAAAAGTACCAGCACTAAGCTGTCTAATATCACAGTTAGGAGAGATTTCAAGAATTCTGATATAAAAAGTTGTCCCCTTATACTTTAAGAAGTCAAGAAAATGGTGACATCGGCTAAATTGAGAGTTTATTCCCCTGTACATTTTCCTTATAATAGATAGACGTTGGTAATATTGTTAGATAGTCGACGATATCAGCGTTCGTATACTATTAGATTGATAGCGTGTTGCCTAAAACTTGCTTGACGACCGTACGCTATTCATTTCAAACTGTTTTCAACAAGAACTGCCTGTCATAGACCACAAATATATATCTTCCGGTATGTTATACTGGCATGAGTATTGCACTGATTTCCCTCGGCAAGTTGTAAATCCTTCGATAGAATACTTGGAAATTTAAAATTGATGAAATTGATTAATTTAAGCTAGAGGTCACATGTTCTTCTGTTACACAGTTTAGCCACAACATGTATTTGCTGAAGTATAGGCTTATATATAGGCTTAACAAGAACTCTCTCTCTCTCTCTCTCTCTCTCTCTCTCTCTCTCTCTCTCTCTCTCTCTCTCTCTCTCTCTCTCTCTCTCTCTCTCTCTCTCTCTCTCTCTCTCTCTCTCTCTCTCTCTCCGCGTGTAAGGGGTTGTGAGTGCATTTACACCTTAAGTCATATAGGCAGCTATCTTGATATCACAATAATTCTCTGAAATGTAGGTTATGTACAGATGTGTGCAGGGAATATTCCGTTCTAGGGTGGTTGTCAAATAGTTGAAATGATATATAGAAATTTACACTTGCTTGGTTAATTAGATCCTATTGAGGTCAGTAAATCGTATATGTGGTTTGTAAAATGCTATAGCTATTTAAACAAGGATTACCACAAACTCAGGCATATTATCACAGCCACATCCTGTATGACACGAATCAGATTTGTCGACAACAGTATGTTAATCGGCGCTTTGTATTTTTTTATGTCCATTTCAAACGTAAATGCGAACTCACGTGGAGTTTATTTGTGTTTAACTACAAATGCAATGAATAATCACTCAGTCTTACATTTCGTCTGAAGGGGATACTTTGTATTTTATACATAACACGAAACAGAACCCTCTTAATCAGTTGAATTTCTGGAAGTACCCATAGCAATGTCTTATAACTGCGCTCCTCTCAAAACACAACATTTGAAGTTCATAAGCAATTGTTTTAGGATATCCCACGTTGTCTGCAATACACTTGTTGCACTTCTTTAGTAGTGGAAAGTTGTCGAGTTGGTAATAAATTTCAAGTTTATTGTAACATGATAGAGTCGTTATACCAGAGTTCTAACAGATATGATATATGACGCAATTGCTTTTATTATGTTATCTGTCAGTCTCACTCTGACTTATTAGCTCTGCTTGATTGTGATATCCAATTTGCCTGACATAATTAATTTAAAGAAATTATCGGCTGCAAGGTTGCATTAATGGTTCGAAGGCGAAAAGTGTCCACCCATCTATAGTATGGTCTACAGAATAAAGTATTTGTATTATGGTACTGGGGATTTGCTTTAATATAATATAGTTCAATGTAGGATAATAGGCCTCAGACCACCACCCCCCACCCACCACCCCCACCACCTGCTAACAAAATTGGCCAAAATTGCAATTTTAACAGAGTCGGTAATATTTGTTTTCAAAATACAGGCTGCTAGTCGGGAAAATGTGGGTTAGATATATACCAGATACACAAATGTGAAGATGTGTCCAATACAGCTTCCTGATAACTACATGTATATATTTGTATGAATAGAGATATCCTGACCTTTGGAAAATGAGTAAAATGCTCTTGTGTCTAACTATATGATGCCCCTTGGAGTTTATTGTGACTATGTTGATACGCATATACTGTTAACACCAAAGGATTATGATAGACAAAGCTTTGCCAACAGTGCTTGAAAATCAACAACACGTCGAGCGCACTGTCTTAAATGTCAAAATATCAACACCCCTTCACATCTTAGCTTGTGCACGTGATTAGTCAGTAGTGAAAGCGTTCATGGTCAGTCATTTAGCTCTCTCGTAACATATCTGCAATGCTTTCCTTTTCTGTTACTTTACTACAAAACCAGAGTGACTCTAGAATTTCAATTAGGAGGGAGTGATGTTTTTATAACTCTCACGTCATATAATGTTTATTTTTGTTACTAATGACTCAAACAACATATTTTATCTCAATGTGTACAGAAAAAACATCACTGTCGGATGAGACAATGACGATTCAATCACAAAACGGTTTATTTGTGTACACAGTTAGATCAAATATAACATTTTATGTCGTGCGTGTCTGTCATTTGTTTATGTGATTCCTAATAAAAATTAGTACGTGGGACATTAAAAACATTCTACCGCCTCATTGAAACTCTATAGTCACTCTGGGTTTGTAGTAATTTAGCACAGAAACATCACCAGCTTATTATTAATAGCAGCAGACGTCATCGAGAGCAATATACAATACATGTAGTGCCCAGCCTAAAGGCGTATACTAATGATTGATATATGAATGATTACCAAAAGTCTTTTATTATATTATCTCCATGTAGGTCTAGATTGACTTTGGAATTCAACATGCAAGTTTGTATGAATGCCAAGCATGTCCCTTGACATTTCAAAATGTCTATCCTTTTGTACTAATGACACAATTATAGCTCATCTTAATTAATGCCATACCAATAGCGTTTGTATAGATTCTCTCCCATTCTATATGTATATACGGGTTTTTGATGAAAAACAACTATTTTATTTTAATTTTGAATTTGAATTGAATTTGAATTTGGATTTGTTTTATTTATTAACCGAAATAAATCATAAAAATAACTATATTGTAAGGATAAATTAATTCGGATAACAGGAGTCAATTGACTTACGTCCGACCCCTTGAAACATTAAATAGTAGTTCATGTATTATATGAAAATATTATTAAAATGAATATAGCTCTCCCCTTACGCCTATGTCAACCATATTATAACTCTTCAAAATAGACGTAACGATGCCTACTTAGGCATTACTCTATGTTTTATTGCAATATTGTTCCACGCTCTCTAAGAACAATAGCTAAATTATCCATTTATACTCTTTCGTAAGTTCCAGTCTCGATACGCTCCTTCGTAAGAGAAAGAGAGAGAGTACTAGTACTGGAAAGTTAATTATGCTGACATATATATTTTGCTCTGATCATCACGTTTGAATCATGTGTATAGTGGAATATTTTTTTCACCTTCGGTTAACATTGACACTTATCTAAATGTTACATATACTCAGTTTCTGTCATGAAGTGTATGTAAAAAGGTAAGGTTACGTCTTACAGATTGCCAATCAGATCACAGTGGTGTTAGTTGTCACAACGTCTAGGATTCACACTGTACCCCACTTCTTGCTGATACTTTTTGAAACGGTCTAGTTTCACAGTGCGCTCACAAAATATTAAATACTAAATGGTGAATCGGTGTAGAAATGCAGAAGAAGTGACATCTACCATTGTCTTGACTTCCGCACCCAGCAAGTACATCATGCGACTATACAAAGGATCATATATCCACTTGTACACGGAATATACTTGAACTTAGGGAATTAGCTTAGTAGACATCACACATATCCAGAGCTGGGATAAATTCAATAAGGACAACAGAGCACTTAGCATAATATGGTTCAGCCATTCGTCTCTCCTTGATGTGCCAACCTCCTCTGCCCTCTTACAATTGTCCTCCCATTTATTGTCATCAAAGTCCAAATCTACATAACGGATGTGAATGGCTAAATAATTACTGCAAATCATATAAAGTTTTGAGAGGGAGTCAACAATGTCCTTTGACCATTCTAACCTGTATTTATAATGGATCAATACGAATTCTACGTAGGTGCGAAATGTATACTCAGTCTGTTTTTAACCGACTTCAGAACTCATCTTGTTGGCATAAATACTGATTGCAGTTTACTGTCCCATCAATCAATATAGGGCACAATACGTTCAAAATATGGAATGCCGTCTTACACCTGTTTACTCAGGTTTGAAGTGTGAATTTAATTATCATTGATTGGAGATACAAGAGTTTGTTTTGTCAATGGTAATGCTTTGGGCTTAACCTTTAGATGGGTGATGTCTATCAACTAGAAAGGTTAAAGATAGCGTGTATATCATCAACACATGGTATGCAGCTGCAGACTTCAAAGATAGTTGAAGGGTGATTCTGTGCCAGCCTAATCCACAAATCACGAAAGGACATCGACAACACGTTATGTCGTAATATAGGCTTAGAAATGTGTATTTATACACTCGCCAAAACATACTACAGGCACAATATCCCTAACATTTTCATGAGTGATCACATATCACGATGGCCGTTACAAAATACATATTGGAATTCTTCCCCACTGCAATCCTGTACTAGGGAAATATGAACGTAAAATGGATCGACAAGACAGAGTTTCACATTAGACTGCTACAAAAAGAATTCCATAAAGAGTATGTTGTATAGTATTGTATATTTATAGTTTTTTACTGAATTTTACTTTCCTTCTGTCGAAATGATAGTAGTTTATTATATGGGGGAGGGGGGTAAAGATAAAGCGGAAAGACAAACTCAATAGGTTGCGTCTTGAGGCGGTTAAAACAGTTCGGAATTAACAAGAATATAATGATTCAATTCTACAGATCGGTTAGTGAAAGTTTCCTGACTTTTCGATAACAGTTTGGTTTGAAGCTGCACGAAGCTGAACAAGATCGTGCCCACTGCATCAAATTTGCCAACCCTGGAAATGTCTACCACCAACGAAGTTAACGGCAGAAAAGGACCCTTCCAATCAATGTCAAATGATCTTTTTACCTCCCGTAAGGGTACGGGAGGTATTAAAAGGGGAATGTGTGTTTGTGTGTGTGTGTGTGTGTGTGTGTGTGTCTGTCTGTCTGTGTCATCATTTTCTAAAAGTCGGCTGGGTCAATTGTAATGAAATTTGGGATATATAATCTTTAGGGTCATAGCTAGACCTGATCACGTTTTGAGCCAGATCTGTTAATGTTTAATTAGAGAAATTTGCATATTAATGAAATCAACTAATTACGCAATATCTTAAGACTGCATACTTCAATTTCAATATAATTTAGTACATTCGTTAAACATAACAACATACATTTGTCCTATAAAATTCGTTGATGTATCTTACACCGTTAATGAATAATTTGCATAATTAATGATTTTCGGTAATTAGGCTATATCTTAAGAATACATACTTCAATTCCAATATAATTCAGTGCACACGTTAACCATAACAATCACATATGTCTTGTAAAGCTTGTTGGTTTACCTTTCAGTGTTAATGAATAATTTGCATAATTAATGATTCTTGGTAATTAGGCTATATTTAACGACTGCATACTTCAATTTCAATACAATTCAGTACATACATTAACCATAACAAATTGTGTATGTCCTATAAAGTTAGTTGATGTACCTTACAGTGTTAATGAATAATTTGCATAATTAATGATTTTCGGTAATTAGTCTATATCTTAAGACTGTATACTTCAATTTCAATACAATTTAGTACATACGTTAACCATAAAAAAGCGGACATGTCCTATAAAATCTTTTATATAGCTTAGTTTTAATGAAACATTTGCATAATTAATTATTTTAGGTAACTAGGTTGTATCTTAAAAATGCAAGCTTTCGTATAATATGATATGATACGCACCTGTCCTATGAAGTTTGTTGCTACAACTTTTTCCTTTAATGAGTATTTTGAATAATGAACGATATTCAGTAATTAAGCAGTATCATACACTCTTACATACATTAACCTAAAAAGGCACGCTTGTCCAAAATACAACGCCTGTTACCATAGTTTTTTTTTTAGTTTAATGAGTTATTTGCATAATTAGTGATTCCCTTACGGGAGGCATTCAGTTCAACTGTCACCAGTTCTAAAGTGTTAATATTTAGCTTGTGTAATTTAAATTGTTCGGAACATAGCCTTAAACTATGCAAAAAGATATGCAAAAAAATATTAATAATAAGTATTTAACCAAACTACTATAGAACGAAATATCGTTTGTTCATATTATGCAAACACAAGTATTATATTTACACAGTCAATGTCCACATGAAACTATTTAAAGTAATACTGGCAATACTGTCAATGGCTGCTGGTGCAATGACATGTTGGTCTGATGAATGTATTTTTAAATCAACCTATGATAGACTAAGTACATATAATCCATCATATGTATAAAGCCGTGTAAAGTACATGTAACGTATGAGTTCGTTTCAACTGTATAACGATCTTTATAAGTAACTCGGGTCTTAAAATCATAAAGCCCACATGATAACAGCAAAGGGGTTCCCATAAAATGTTATACTAACACACGGCAAGACACTCGTATTAGTAACATGTACATATATAAATGACCTATATCTTTTAGCAAAACACACCCACAACGCTCGCGCACGCCCACATACATACATATACACATATTTATATATTACGTACTTTAACAGTATTGGTTATACAGTATTACAGATTTCAAATTTGTAAATCAACATTCAACTTCTACTCGGCTGTGATGACTTCCTGCCATGGTAAATGTCACGAAAGATAATTTCGACATTGTTATTCTATTTTCAATTTGGGGTAACTAATATAACGGAAAAGAAACCTTCCAATCAAGAGATGAAAAACGGAAAGGGAGAGGCCATTTCCAATTTATATGAAAGAAGGTCAACATAAGAATTAATAATAAACCTACTTTGGTCGAACAAAGACTTTGTTTCCGTCGTTACCGTAACGTTTTCCCGCTGTGCCCCGCAGGGTGTTTTTTGTCATTTCACTACTTACAACGGCTGATTTTAGAAAGACAACAGAGGTCGAAAATTAGATCGATATCTTTGCAATCCTCCTTGTAAGATAAGCAGTAGGATTAGAGATACGAATACGATATGGCATACTCAACATGTATTGATACATTTTAAAATTACAAACAGAATGAAAGTCGTGAGGAAAACATGTACAGTGATAAGATTTGATCTTATACCGGAAAAATAATTAGAAACCAATGTGCTTAATCTATTCCGGTTTGTTCCTCTACTAAGCTTATTATAGAGATTAACATAAATCCCAACTCATATAAACCTTTTGGGAAAGCTTAGTGTAGACTTGGCATTTGGATTATCAATAAATCATTTAACCATAATCTTTACTTATCAGATTAGTTCTTTACATTGTGTATGTCCGAGTTTAGCTTGTCAGCTAATACACTGACAAAACCATTCATTGAACAGACACAAAATTGTGAGCAACGGATGCCAGTTATTTGTACAAGGTCGTACATGATGTAGATCAAATACCAGTATATTTAAAGGTGGTGTTTTAACGTAGAACGCGCCTTGTAAAAAAAAACCTCTTTAAATGTTTCTTGTACTTTGTTCCAGAAACCTTATAACCCATTCTCAAAATCAATCAATCATGAAAAAAGCAGGGGTCGCTGCATACATTTTGTTAAACTTAAGGCCAAAATGATATCCATACTCGGTCATTTTAATCCAATATACGCCGAATACTCCATTAACCCTAATAGTATGTGAATATAAAAGATGGACGACTACATTGAAAACAAAACAATGAACTCCCAAATTTCTTTCATTATTTTAAAAGGATCAGGAACAAGCTTTCATGTGGAAAATGTTTGAGAGAATTGAAGAACTTTGATTTTAGGGAAAATCGTCCCTGAGGGGATCTCTACCCAAACGAACAAAGAAGGTCTTATGAATATTGACGATGTTATGACTCAAAATACGTATTTAAACGCATGTACTCAAAACTCAAATAGTACTGTTTAACTCAAATGTAACGCTTACTTATTTTCTGTTTACTCGGTAATACTAATACTTATCAACCACGATTGTGAATATGTAAGTGTGTGGACATCACTAGTAATGGTGAAAAGTTTACGTGTTGTGACACTTGTTCGTTTAATACTTCAGTAGATACAGAACAGACAATGCCATTTGTGAGATTATTCCAGTCATTTAAGGTGTGGAGATAATATGAGTATTTGTACGTATTTGATTTTGCTGGTGTTCTATGGAACGTGTGTGAATAAGATCGTCTGGTTGATTTTGTTGTACATTTGAAGTATTGCATTGGTATAACATCAGGTATAACATCCACATTCTACGATAGGACGGACACGTAAAATATGACTTTATTTTGATGTCTTTAAGTGCGAGTCGAGTCTTAAGTTCCGGCGTAGAAATCCGAATGTTCTTTTAGCTTTAGCTATGCCCGTAATATGGTGTTTTCATTTATACCTGAAGCTACAACATACAATGTACATAAATACATTATTCGTGATATTGTTATGATTACATTGATAATTGACCGTAATGATTACGCCTATAGGTCATTTATCATTGATTAAATACACAACAGCAATATTAAAAGGGCTCTGTCAATCTTTATGTCTGTATTTTAGCTTGACAAGAAAATTGCACTATAACTACATAGAAATGAGATTTATCTATATTATGTAAGACTGGCATGTAAGAACTCACTGATATGACGCTCACATTTACCGTTCAAATGGTTTAATAATTTACCTTCAAGCGTCGTCTCTACTGTTATCAGATTATCAAGTACGAGTACGTGTGCCTCGAGTACACTCAGTAAAGTCGATCAATATTAATAATAGTCCATTTGTAAACCATTTTGAACAAACTGATAAGGTTAATTACATGATGCATTGGAGTTGTTAAACCAAAAACACACACTTATATTCACGCACAGTCATATACTCTACTTACCCAAATTTAACTGTCCAACCACTTACATTTGTACATATCCACACCTACTAGTAAGTACACACACATGCATACACACATGCGAGAGCACACATACATACATACATACATACATACATACATACATACATACATACATACATACATACATACATACATACATACATACAGACAGACAGACAGACAGACAGACAGACAGACAGACAGACAGACAGACAGACAGACAGACAGACAGACAGACAGACAGACAGACATAATGCACTGTAGTGTAGTGTAGTGTAGTAAAAGTATAACATCGCTGTATCTTATACGGCAACTCAACACCTACTAAACCAATATAACGTAATGGTAAGGGAGTTGTCAAATTAACTGGCTGGAGGGAATAGGGTTTCAGTGTTTTGGATCGGAACATCCGATTCGATTTGTTCATACTGACCCCCCTCCCAGCTCTGATGACCAAGCCAAAGTTACCCCAATAAAAAACAAATTTTCAAAATACCCTTAAATACCCCTTACCCTTTGCATATTTGGAGATATCACTATATTTTATGTTGTTGTTGTTGTTGTTGTTGTTGTTGTTGTTGTTGTTGTTGTTGTTGTTGCCGCTGCTGCTGTTGTTGTTAGTATAACATCATTTGCAATTGAATACTGTATTGAAGAACATACATTTCTTTTGATATACTTTTTATTCTCTCTATACATGTTAATCTGGAATCTATGAAACAAGCATATCTTTTTGTCATCATGATATATGATAGCTATGGGCTTTACAAAGAGAAGTCCCACATTGAGCTCTGACCTATTCTTTAAAGTGCTTATCCAGGAAGGGGTTTTCCTTCAGGCCTGATTAGGGAAGAGAGAGACAATATGATGGCTGCTACTATAAGGAGGGTGTGGGATTATAGGGGACGCCTCTCCCAGTCACAGTGGCAGTTTTTGCCTCAAACAATAAGTTACCTCTACTTGCTAGAATGCATGCGAATTACCTTATTGATTAAGAAAAGGGAAACGTGATGATTCTAGGTATTTTCTATATTTGAGAGTGTGTGTGACAGAGAGAAAAAAGAGACTCTGAGAAAGAGATAGATATAAGGTGACATAAACACATATCCTCACTGTTGTCACTTCCAGGTATCCCTTGGATATCATTTTACATCATTGCGACGAAGTCATAATATATTTTGCAAATATGCACTTTATACAACTACTCCTGAAGTTTAATTTGGCAAAAAGTCAAAAACCAAGAGCAAAACATTTCACACCCACCCCTCTTACACCACCAGAATTGTGAAGGCCCCCCCCCCGCCTTCGAATTCAGACACCCCTTTTTATTCTTTTCTCCCCTTCCATAAATTTTGCCTTTCTTAATGGTAAATATAACCAATGCTGCATATACCTATTGGTAGCAGTATCCCTTGCAGTATTCAAAATATGGAAAATGAAGTATAACACGATGTGCAATGTATTTGTACCAATTTGACAATATCTTTATGGCTACAGTTCCTGTATTTATATTTAATACCGTCTGCCCCCACCTCCGGCGATGTCTTTCAAAATGGTCTACACCACAAACTGCCCCCATCCCACCACCACCACCCCCAACCCAGACCAGTTAAAAATTAAATGTATCCTTCACAATCTTCACTCTAGAGGACAATTGTGCTTGCAGGTGTTGATAGAATGGTAATCCAACAGGATACATAGCTTATATCAGTACATCAAAACAACAATTCGGGTCCATGGTGGGACACAAGAAGTCGTGTATTTCTGAACCTGTGTTATCCCTATCCCCTTAAGGCATATGTCAGCGCTATGTCAACGCAATATATTTTCCTTGTTAAGTCGATATCAGAAGTTAAGTAATCTTTGACCCCTATTTTCACTAGCAATGCAATCAGTATGAGTATCTTCATGAGGAAACATATCCAAACAAACATATACATACACAAATACATATACACACACACACACACACATATATATATATATATATATATATATATATATATATATATATATATATATACATATATATATATATATACATACATATACATATGTACATATACGTGTACACAATATATATACATACATATACATAGACATAGATATTATACATATACTACATATACACGTGTGTGTGTGTATATATATATATAATTCGGTGAGTATACTGTGGCAGATATATATATATATATATATATATATATATATATATATATATATATATATATATATATATATATATATATATATATATATATAATACGTATACATAATTATACAAAGACCTAAAGCCTGACATTTAACAGAAAAATAATTTCGAGTCTTCTATGAGTTAATTGAATCTATGGAATTCCATCTTGAAATAACACACTCTCCCAAATTGATGGTATTAAAATGTTTCCGAAAAGAAGAGGACAAGGTGTGTGAATTGGATGTGTGCCTATTTCCAGTATTTTCTGTTGAGTTGTACATCGAAATATAATATTTTGAAAAAATAAGAAGAAGCTGTATTTGAGATGTGTACATGTATATCTCTAGGTCTGTACTAGAAATAACATACAGAAAAAAAATAATGTTCTTTCGGAATGCATGCATGCGTGCGTGACCTTTAAATATGCACCAAACACCTAAATGTACGTTGGTTGTGTCTGCTGAGTTTAAGTGCAGAATATGTTTTATTATGTTTGGCCTCTCTCAAAAACATCATAGCATATCAAACAACGATGAAAAATCGTAGGAACCTTAACATAAAACTATCCGAATAACATTTGTTCATTGTTCACCAAATTACCATATATTATAGATAGTTTAAGGGTTTTTCCCCCCGAGATTTCAATTACAAAAGCTCAATTCCCGATATTGAAGGGTTTTGTGTTCTATGCGGCAGGCCATGTATTACAAAACACACATATGATTATCATTATTGTAGTTCGAGGAGTCGTAACTCAGAATATTGAGGAAAATTACCTATTATAGGATGAATCTGCCAGGTAGGTGGTCTTTACATCACTGCAGTCTAAATCATAACCTTGAAGATTACTCGGTATTTGATGTAAATATCTCAAGAGTCCCTTTGTTGTGTGTTTCACGATCTTGTTTATGTCCAAATGGCCAGCATATATCAAGAAATTTCGTACAGAATTAGATTGACAATTTCATTATGCCGTTACATGTATAGTGCACTGTGTTGCAAATATTGGACTATGGTGACGCCCGATTTCTATACAAGGTTACCTCCATTTTTACCTGGTCTTGCCAAACAAGTTTAACTAGGTGCGTTTGAACAAATCTGACCTTTTAAGAAGCCTAATATGAGATAAAGTAAATTATAATTTCGCAATTTCGTCATTACGCGTGCGTTTTACATAGACAGAAAGCATGATCAAGCAACCTGTAGAAATTGACTGCTTTAAGCATTTGACTATCGTCGACGCGTCATAATTCCAGTAGGATACTATTAATGCAGATGATTCTGAAATATGTATTGATTCAGAAATATAAGACAATATAAAACTATTCTTCCAATCTGTAATTGCTGTAAATCTGATGAGAAGAAGCCAATAACGCAGAGACCACATGGAAAACAACAGAAAAGGGCATAACTAACTGAACTAGACACTCACATACGGAAAAAAAAATTATTTAAAAAAAAATAAAATAAAAAATCGCCCTACCCGACCTATTTTAAAATTGAATGTAATCGGAACCACACAATGTTTTCTTTACGCCTTATCATTGTATCGGTCATTCTAATTGTGGTTATTGGACGGTATTGGAAGATAGATAAAATGGTGTAAACAAACAAAGACATAGAATAAGTGGTTACGTAGTCGACCGACTGCTGAACATATCGCTAGAGTAGGAGAAAGGAACAATTAAATGGTGGCTGATTGATCTATCTGTCTGTCTGTCTGTCTGTCTGTCTGTCTGTCTGTTAATGCCAATGATTCTGAAATATGTATAGATTCAGAAATATAAGGCAGATGCTGTTAAGATAAGTGTTAAAAGAGAGGCGTCAAGAGAGACAGACATACATACCCTTTTTACCAACTTTAGGATGCTTCAAGAACTAAACACCTTGGTGTTAAAATGTATATGTCCTTGCTTTGATGATGTTGTTTCCAGCGATGCGATATTGTAAAGTACTGAGGAATACAATTACTTTTACACATAGTGGATGCGTTACCCATGTGTATCATTAGTTTTATTGATTGGAATAAAGTTACTTGCAATCATGGCAGAAAGTCTGAAGACTGTAGTGTTATTGTAATATTTTCTTGTAGTGTGTGAATTTAGGCCAAATAAAAAAGCTGTTTGGTTCCAGATAGATAGATAGATAGATAGATAGATAGATAGATAGATACATACATACATACATACATACATACATACATACATACATACATACATACATACATATTGATCACACTCAACACACAAACAAACACACATATATATATACATATACATATACATATACATATACATTCAAGACCGTAAGCGTTCACAAAGAAACTTTTCCTTCATACAACAGATTGAAACATTGGACATCAATCTCCACCACCCCACCCATGCCATTGTATACACTGTGCTCTAGAAAATAGACTGCGATGTGAATTCAAGAAAAATCTTTCAAACTTTTTTCTAAATGAAACGCTAATTCTGCCTGGATTTTAGTACGTGCGATTTAACTTAATATACCCACGGAAACTGATTTTAGTCTTCTTGAATACTATACTAAAGACATGATTTCATGAAGCCCATTGGCATAGAGACGGTCTAACTTTGTGAAATGAGCAGGACGTAAATGTTGACTGTTACCTGAGGCAGAACAGATTACAGGTTTTAGAGGAAGAATACAGAAAAAGAAAGCCTCTTAATAAATGTTGTAAACGACGCTGAAGATTTCGAGTAATTTCTCATTCTCAACTGTGTATTAAATTCAACCCAAGAATAAAACTTTAGGCGATATGAATACAGGCATTGACACTACTTATAAGTATATATAGTCAGCCAAGCATGCCTCATGTCGTCGGCATGAATATACAATCACTAAAGATCACTGTGTGTAGTTGGTTGACCAATACTGCTATCTTCATGACATGACCGGGAAATTTACCTGTCAGTATTCTGACAAGTAAATTCATCCATATATTTTCATCGAAGGGGTTATTTTAGTTTGTCGTATCACGTGATCACTGTATTTCTACTTGTTTACAAATCTTAGAATCAATCGGAAATTAAATTATAATCAATTGTTTCGAGTGCCAAATTTAGTATATACCGTACACAATACCATCGATGTTAGGGTGAACACGTTTGAATTTGAAATTGAATTTGAATTTGAAATTAAATCGATTTACATAGAGGATAAATATCTGTATACTTAAGAAGATTTATCAGGATAATACATCTAGCGAGGGCCACGGAAAGAGTTTGATCTGAACTAGTCAAGTCTGTAACCCTGACAAAGTATATATGCAAGAAAAAGGTGCAAGTACACAATAAATAGAAAGAGAAGAACGAACAGAAATGATATCAACAGTAGCAATGATAGCGATAAATATACTAATTAATATGATATAATAATGGTGTCAATCATTATGTCCAAAACAGTATATGTGTTCAGCGATATGCAATACGATGTAGTAAAAGCAAATATGTATAACATCTATACACCATCTATATGGTATACAAGGATGCCATTAAAGGTGCATCAAATGGTGTTCTGGGCAGGACATAAGGTAAGGGGACAACACATATTCATCTGTTGATTGCTCAAACATTTCATGACGTAACAGCATCTTCGACACCATTACAACAATTGATTTTAAAGTTATGTTGATTATTTTCAAGTCAACTGTGCATTCACTTCAGAGTTTTGACATTTATCTCTTCCTCCATGATATATATAGGTTCAAGAAATATGTAATACTGAAACCCCAGTTAGGTCAAGCAACAGTTTTTTTCATTCGCAATCACAAACCGCAACACGGTTTTGAGTATTGTTGACTAATTGAAGGTCTTTCTTTGAGTGAACATTTAAATAACTACGTATAGTAATATATGGTTGTACACACTAAGATGGGGTGTTTGACCATGAAGATGAAGGTCAAGGTCAAAGCTCAAAGTTCTCAAATGAAAGCTTGTATTTGACAACGCTAGACATTCGTTCTCGTGTGTCTCTAGTGAACTTCAACTGTTGTGAGGCAAACTGTGATTTTCATCACAAATATGACTGTCGTACAGATGTTTTTTTTTTTAGAAAATTGCGAAACAAGGTGATATTCAACTGATCCCTATAGAATTTGACTTCATTAGTGTTAGTGTCAGTTTTTTAAATAAAATTCGCTTGTACAAGATAAAAAAATCTGGTTTTACACAGATCGCGGTTGCCTTTGAAGCTGACGTTAGAGGTGAAGGGGCACACACACACACACACACACACATGTGTATATATATATATATATATATATATATATATATATATATATATATATATATATATATATATATATATATATATATATATATACATGACTAAGTGGTATACCAACATAGCATACATACCAACATAGCATACATACGTTTCATTTCATTTATTTCGCTTACACAAATTGTTCAAATTCAGTAAAAATATGCTAATAAGGCAAACTAGTATAAAGCTTTTTTTACTTCAAAGTGATCATGTATTTAATGACATAACGAGTAGGCCTATGGCTGGCTTTATGTCATGTAGGTAAGAATCTACAGATGAAATACATGGAAATGTCCAAAATTATGCTAATCAGTTTACTTAGTATGCATGACGATCCGTCAAAAAAGTCAGATATTTCTTGAAAATACAATACATATAGTGAGTTTCATTATATGAACACACAGATAATGCCCCTTATCTGTGACCATTACACCTCTTATTGGTATACACTGCCAAGTAATATTCCATTAAGACTAATTAGTATACACCTTCTACTGAAAAGTATCGATATATCATGTTGCCTAAATAATACGCCTGAATAACTTTCATCAGGACAGATAAATATTATCATGGCAAATTACGTTTTCACTTCAGGTGTACTGTTTACTGTCTACATTATCCAAACCCTTAGAGAGCAGTCAGGTTGTGTTTGGTTCTTATGTAGAGACTCTAGGAACTGACAGTGTGACGTGTTTACTTTCGGCGATCTATCAAATTCATATTTTATATATAAATTTAATGGAAACAAATTATACTCGTAGGAGTCCATGGAGATTTTAAGGTGTCAATAATCTATGTTATTATCTATGATCAATTATTGTACGAGTGAATAAAACGGAAAATTACCGTTAAGGTACTGCTCGTGCCTCGATATCTTAAATGACAGCAATAAATGATGGCAGTACAACGCATACAATAATTTCAGTTAGGATTCAGAATATTGTGATGATTCTATAAGCTTGTCGTGAGAACTGTAGTCAATCCAACTGCAATGACGAACCAATTCGGAGACATCGACTTGAAATTGGTAAAATTTCATAGGTTCTTTAGTCTATGTTTAATACTTATTAATTGACCGACCGACCTTTTGTCCCCACATGGAGAGGGGGGGGGGGTCTTCTTAAGGGTCTACGAACAATAACATGAACGAAATATATTGAGTGGAATAAACCAAGCTATCGATATTATACAAGTGAAAATCACCATAGTGATAGACAAAAATTGAAAGCACTGACATGTATTGGAAATGGATGGAAATGATAAAGTAGCCTTCCTTTCATGATCAATTATTATGAGTATCTAAGAGAAAACCTTGCATAAAACAGTGAATTGAAAGTGACAGGTGTTATGACCTGGGCTTTTAATGTTTTCGCCAACAAAAATTTGATACTGGAAATGTTCGTAAATATGTTAACACGGTATGCGCTTTGTTTCGTCCTTGTTGATTGAATATTTATTTATTTATTTATTTACCATCCAACAGGCATTGTCCAATGACAGGAGGAAGGTTCAGTGTTAGTGTAGGAGCAAACCGGAGTACCGAAGGGGGGGGGGACTGCCTTGTTCGGTAGAGTCAAACTGAACGACACTCTTCTTACTTACAGCGTGGTACATGTAAATTTAATCAAACCCTGAATGGGTTCGAACCCTGACCGCAGTGGTAAGAGGCACGTGGTTTAACCTTTGACCCCATCCCTTTGCCCAAGTCCGTTGCTTTCGGGGGTCCCTTCCCTCCTAGATTAGTCCCCCTTCTCACTAAATAATAGATTTCTATGGTATATGCCGTCAACGAAGTCAGCCTAGATTGATCAAGCAAGCACCCACGATATCTCTCGGATTCGTTGAAAGGAATCATTTATGACTCTTTGTTGTTGCGTGTTCATTCATAAGTTATATGTAATGCACTGCTACCGAACGTTATAGATTGTCCGCGAGACTGTAAAGTTAAGTAAAGTTAACACTTACAACATGATGGTGGTTGCTAGTACTTTTACATAGGGAACCCATGTTATTGTTAGTCCCAAAGGAGGAGTGGGGGCTATTACGCACCGTCCACCGGTTCATCAGTAATACGTTTTTATCTGACATACAATATCTAATTTGATTCAAACCTGGCACAAAGGTGACATATAACATATGCGCGTCACGTTGTTTTATCACATATGCAATTTGACCGAATAGCGGCCGTATACCTTTTTTTTTAAAACTATGACTCAAAATAATTAATACACAGTCATTCTATTCAAGTGTCTACTCCATATATCATGTGCCAGCTTTCATTTGTGACTTTGACATTTGATTTTGGCCTTGGCCTTCAGGGTAAATTATCAAAACCAACCCATTTCTATATCACACACTCTCTTGTATTTATCTACTGTCAATTTCGTCTGTTTTTGTAGGCAATAAATGGAATTACAAATGTACACAAATATTACTTTAAAAGAATGGCCATATTGGTGGTTAACAGTAAATATTTATTGCATGACACTTCTAGCATATCACAGACACTTACTAATAGTTGTATTTAGTTGCTGCCAATTTCTTACAAAACTCATTTGCAGGGAATACAGAAGATATAAATATACAAAGCATAACTTTTTGTCCACATTTCATTACTAACTGAATAGCCAGCCATATTTGTGAGAAAAAATGAATATTTACTACATAAATCAGAATTATAATGCATAGAAACTCCCTTGAAGTCTGTACCGGGGGTGGGGGATTACGGGGGCAAAATGTCCTTGAGGCAACAGTCTTTCCCTATGTATGTATGTGTATATATATATATATATATATATATATATATATATATCAGAGTGTCTGATGATCGCAATATGCGTGAAACTCCGAGTTACACCCAAGAAAGAGTTCCAGTACTACCAAAACTATTACGCTCTGCCACTGCGGTATAGAGCACTGTCTTAGCAGATTGATACTCACCGAGTTATATATATATATATATATATATATATATATATATATATATATATATATATATATATATATATATATATATATATATATATATATATATATATATATATAGTTTTGGTAGTACTGGAACTCTTTCTTGGTTGTAACTCGGAGTTTTACGCATTGCGCGATCATCAGACAACTATATATATATACATCTGTGTCTGTGTGTCTGTGTGTAGCTATGCGTCTGTCTAACGTATATACTCAGATATACACTGTAACACACATAACAGCACTATAGCATCAATTTATGTATGTGTAACGTATGAACAAAACAGCATATCCTGCCTCATCGTATATGAAATGAAAACTTGCAAATTCAGGACAATTCATATTAGTAAATATAGGATTGAATAAATTATAAGATAAATTGATAACGCGAGTATGAAAATATGTTGTGGGATGTGTAGGCAAAGGCTCTGTATGCCTCCACTTCTGACGATATATTTGCATACATTCTTTATATTATGGTTACCACATAGTACGACCTAACATAATCGTTGTGTTCAACGACATGTAACGTTTAAAAGGGGAACAGCACTCTAAGAAATAGAGATATTTTCATAAACTATTGGTTCTGGGGATTTATATCATGATGTTACATCACCTACAATTACTTACAATTTCAGAGAAGCTGATTGTGTGACTTTTTAGGGTATCAGTGCTATGGGTTATTGCAGCATGGGAATAATGTACTCACGTTGCACACAGACTATCGGTGACTTCAGGATATTCATTATGCAACTTGAATACATTATTTCTGCTGACTCTTATGATGCAATAGTCCATAGCAAAGGTACCTCATAAAGGCAAAAAGTCAATTTGATATTTTTTTGACAACGCAAGAAATTGTAGGTGATGTATGAAATTACTCTCCAGGACCCATAGTTTATGAAAATGTCTTCACATCCCAGAGTGGCGTTCCTATGGTATATGTCTCGATACGAGGAGTATTTTCCCTGAAACTATGCAAAGTTATTAAAATATTAAAGATATTAAAGTTATTCAAATTGCTCCAATCTTTAAGATGTGAAAGCTTATTGCTGTTCCTTTTAAATAAACTAAAATAGATTTTTGGTGTTGACCATCTTGTTTTCAACAAAATCGACAATCTGTTTTTTTCCTTGAGTTAACACAGCATTCGGTGGCCATTTTGGATTTTAGAAATGGCAATTTTGATAATGTTATTTTTTAAAACATGCATGATGAACCCTGATTTAGTATGCTTGATTTTAACTGAGAATGGTTTGGACCTTTATTGACGAAAGTTACAAAAAAGATTATGACTTTTCTTTCCTAAGTGCATAATACATTAAACTGCGTTACAATAGATCTGACCTGAGAGAATGTTCAGGGACAAATCTTGAAGAATGAATAATGCAGTCGGAATCAGTAATACCGACTATATCTACTTAGTAAATCCCCTTTGATGCTTTAAGGTTAAAATCGTGTGCTTTACGTTTGAAACAACATGAGAACAACAATATATGATGAAAGCTTGCCATGCTGCTATCGACATCTGTCAAAAACAGATCTACCCATCGATCGAACCCGAACCCTCGATATATGTCTCTCTACTCCGTATATGATCGATGGCCAACAATATAGCGTGTAAGGTTAGAGGAATGCACACGACATTAGTACGATCGATCGGCATATAAGATGTTTGGCAATACACTGATTGCATTCCATCGATCTTGTCAATAACTCCTTAATAACTCGATCACATTTTTCTGCATGCCATTAGCCTTTTTAAGGTTGTTTACCAGTGCCCTTAGATTTCATTATTCGTAGGAAAGTATTGGTATGGTGGCATGCATAATGCAATCAATCAAAAATGAGTACACCACATATTACCAGACTTTTTATTAAACAATAAATCAGATTACTTACTACCCTTAGAAATCACCATTCATACTTCACATATCTGTTTTCAGGTGGGCAACATATATGGCGCAGATAACCTAGGCTAAAAGTTGAATTTAAAAGGATGAATACGTCAACAGCGCCAGAAAAATATTTTCAAAAAAGCGATTTCACGCTTCAAGGATTATAGTATTTGATCGCCTGCTGTCGACAGAATGGAAATCTATTGAATTGACACTTGAAATACAAAAAATGAGAATTATGATCGATTGATCAATCTAACTATACCTTAACGATCTCTCCTTAACTGTCTACTAATATATCACCGTGTAGAATGTGAAATGTAACGAATGGCGTTACATCTCACAATTTCGATCAGAATCTGATTTTTTATGTTTGTCAAGCGTGTACATGGTAAGGACACAGAAGCATCGTTATATTAGAAACACGTAAAACAAAAATCGGTTACTTAATGCCGGGAGCACTTATGCTCTTTGCGTGGTACATATCACTTAGTGTAATGTGAGAGCCGCTCTTCTAAACGCCCGTTTTTTCATCTAAAAAACAGTAATCACCAAATCAAAAGCGATTAAACACAACAGGGGTTTTAAAAAAAATACTAAATTGTTCGATTCTTTTCAATCGAACATAATAGTATGATGGCAATAGTACTGATGTGAATGTGTTATGAATTGGGTTAAACAGATTCAACGTTAAACAATCTTTAAAACACGAGATAGTCAGAATCAGTGAATTCTACTTGCACTACAACGCTTAAAGTGGCCATATGGATGAAGATATGCTATTTATCTGGTATCTTTAATTGATAAAACAACTTTATTATGCTATTTACTTCTAAAACCAATACCAAAGAACGTATATCAAGTGTTTGTTCGTGAATCAATTATTTATAAAACATTTTAAATATTAAATCATACAATATTAAAATCACTTTTTATATACTTTTAGAGTTTGCATTTTATTGAGTTACAACAAGAATTTAGTGTTCCACGTTGATTTTGCAAATAGGAAATACAGTAGAGTTGTTATAGCAATTCAAAACTCAAAATAAATCGCCAATGTTCTTCTATATGGTCACTTTAAATGCTGGAATCAATACTAGATGTTCTTATTCACTACTGTGCTGCCAACAATTATGAATACAGGAAAAAAAGATATACTACTTCCAATATTTTGACTTTAGACAGCCAACTTTATCGAACATTGTAGATGAAAGAACCGCAGCTACCATATTTTAATGGACTTAAATGGAATTTTGATATCATTGTCGCCCACAGATGTATATATATTATGGGTATTTCACTCGAACTGTGTTCTCTGAATCCAAACTTTTGTTACAGTTTTTTTTAATTTAAGGAAGCTTGTTTCTAAAATTCGAAGTTTGCAAATAGAATGTACGGCACTAATGCTTTTGATAAGCGCTTGAACTCAGGGTCAAAATCGAGGTCGTTCTGAATTATGTTGGTAATAGTGTAACGTTTACTCTACTGAACGTATAATGTTCTAAATAACGGAAGACGTGTAGCTAAAAAACCTCAAGTGTGTAACTGCCAATATCAATCGAGCTTCAGAGTTGTTTCCGGGGACCCATCTACACGAATAACAATAATGAATTGAGATATATGTGCACTTTGGCATTCGATAACTTTCGCAGAACTTGATTCTGTCAAATCCTTCGCTAAGATAAATCCCCGTCGGCTTTATACTACACATCACATTGTCCTAATAAGAAACGTTTACAATGTCTCAGAGCTAAAACTGAAGTTGAAGTAGGAAATTGTTGTTTGAATTGAACACTGACGTATTACTGTCGGGAGCTTTACCGTTCCATGGACAGTAATTAATGCTGATGGCTGACTTTAAAGCCATGAGTTGATAATGTATGTTCCTTCGGCTATAATTAGATACGTGTATAGTAGTTTAAAAACCAGGAAATAAGAGTTAGACTTGACATTCTAAGTGTGTTTGTGTTTCTATTTATTTCACTTGACTATGCAATAACGCTTGCAAAGACTTTCAATGATCAGCAACAAGTGTAGTGTTAACATTATATGGGATAAAAGTAAAGAAGCCGAGCACCTTTTAGTACCTTGGAGTTATTAGTTGAAATATTGATTGGTTAATCAACCGAGAGGGTATCATTTTAAGACACTATTTGATAAGGTTAGTCGTGTTCTCGAGAATCATTCTCAGAGGTCAATTATAGCTAATGGGAAGGTTTGCCTCTCCTCCTTGGGTTAGTTTGTTTTTCCTAGTCGTGGGTCATTAACGTTCATTGACATTCCTCAAAGAATACTTGGCGAGGTAATACACATGAACCAACAGACAAATAGCCATACACATAATTATATACATACACATCTTGAACGCACGCACGCACACACACAAACACACAAACACACACACACAGCGAGAGAGAGGCAGACAGAGACACATATATCCCGATCGGCTATAAGAAAGGGAAGAATTAAATGTATATCACAAAATAAACTACTTCGCCTTTTAGAGAATATCAATGACGTGTTTTTGAAGAAAAATGTACGAGAAGGCTGCATTCCATTTCACGAAACAGAAAACACATCAGGAAGAAGTAGGCGATTGATTAGGCTTACTTCACCTTTCTCGAATATTGTATTTTACATTGCGGGATTTGAAACGAGAATACGTTTGTCACTTACTATACAGAAGTAATATACTTACTCATTTAATTAACTTACAATGGTTCTTAAACCATGCATATCTCTTTTCCGATATAAAAAAAAATAAAGGTCAACAGCGGAATATGCAATTTACGGAAATTGTTATTTTTTCAATCTCAAAACTGAGAGGTCGTCCTAGACTAAGTGATAAATATTCACCAACCGTTACACACATTATGTCTTGATTTGTGTAAACTGTACATTTTGAGTAGGAGCACTCTGTCTACACACGTTAAGCTATATATTGACATGATTTACGGACATGAAGATATTTAAGAGATACCTGAATCCACGTGTCCTTCCTGTTGTCGAAGTTGAAATGCATACTAATAACATGTGGATCAAGTGCTTCAGAATATGTGCCTTCATTAACACTGATCATGTATATATTTAGTTGCCACTACTCACAAACAGTTCGACGAGGAAGTAATTATTTCACTGGATTCACTGTTTGGCCATCGTAAATGCGTTTGAGATATTGAATTCGATGCAATTCAGGAGCTCTAATATAAAGGCAAGTCGAGTTTGTTGACTTACAAAATCAACAAAACATACCAAGAAGTCGAACCTGAGTCATTTTGTGATTTCACATCAGTTACAAAGAAACATCAAATTGATACTCTGTTCAACTCACCTCTATTCTCACACTGAACCACCTAAAACTCGTAAGTGCTTATTATTACCTGTAAATAAATAGTCATGAATATTCAGTTTACACCTAATAAATATGTGTACCTGCCAAGTCACATGAGATAACGATGAAAATGTGTGTGAAGAGGGAATAGAGCTGAAAATATAAGAGTTCCAAATTTGGTGTTTCGTCACAATCACGCAAACTTTATTTGATATGTGAAAACATGAAATGACTGTCCAGAACCCAAGGTTTATGAAAACACATTCACATCTCGGAGATAAGTGGCGTTCCTCGTTATGTTTTTTTGCCATTTGAGGGGATTTCCTGCAAGGGTTTGTGGGAAAACCCGTGCAGGGAGTGGCATCACAGTAACCACAATCCCCAGACCACAATGCCAAGACAATGAAACAATGATTCTAAATTTGTCCTGCAAACAAGGTACCTGAATAATGTTCTGATTAAAAGGGGTTCAAATTCACTAGACACAATTTGATGATGTTGAAAGCACATGGCCTATATTTTAATTTTCCTACTGGAGACTATTAATATAAAGTAAAAAATTAAAGGCTTCATATCTAGGCTAATGAAAGAAAAAGAAATGTACGTTTGTATTATTTCTTTCAAAACGCAGCAGTAATGAATTATGGAAAGGGTCGCTTTCGTTATAGTTAGAAGGTACATAAACAAATACTACCAAACGAAAGTGACCATAGAGTTTTATTCGCAAGCATGATGTTTTTTTTAAGTGTCACACAAAGTTTTTGTTACAATTTACATAAACAAAAATAAAGGTACTGATAGCGCGAAAGCATACAAAATGACACACTTTGATCTTACTGTGGACACAAACTTACATTCAAACACAAAATTGTTTCTTTGTGTTCACCAGTGAGATAAAATGTATCAGTTCACGTGAGTGTGCGCTATCGGTGCCTGTATTTCGTTGGCGGGCCGGGGTTCCTTTAACAAAACAAAACGTTGTGTGGTGAGACTTAAAATCATCCTGCCTCCCAAGTCGAACTCTGTAGTCATGGTATAGGAACCTATAAGCTTGGCATAAACGAGCTCCATCCGGTAAAAACGTATGTTGTGTTGGTGTGTTCTCTTTTCTCAGTCCTACAACGATTTTTTGACAGTTTTTGTTTTTTAACATTTATCCCTTTCGGGCTTACCCACGAATTACTATGCTAGTTTACACAACGAGTTGTAATGTCAGTAATTTACAAATCAATAGCATGACAAACACAATGTTGGTTTTTCAAAGTAAGTTTTACGACTTCTCATATACATTGAATCCTTCAACCAATCTCAACAGGTTAATCGAATCCTAGAGGAGAATATCACGATACTGTAATTAAACGCCATTTCTTTGTGTCAATCAATACGTAAGTTCTTTTCACTAGGTATATTAAAATACTGCAACAATCAAATACCGTTGCTGTAATGAAATTTTGTCATTGTCGCAGTACAACACCACAAAATTAGAGAAGTTTGCGTGCGATACTAGAACACAATGGAATTCGATAGGCATAAACAAATTGATATAAATTCGCCAAAATCATGTGAACAGTGTGAGAGTACATGAAAATTCACATCGTCGTGTTTAAGTTACTTTTCGCAAACTCTGATTCAAAAGTTCAAAGAAAACGGCGCTTTTACTTGCGAAAAGTGTTTTACTGACTGATGTCGTTCTGTCTTTGTAGACAGTGTCCTAGTTCTGCAAGCAATCACTAGATTGATAATTCATTGTGAGGATTACGTTAACGGCTGTTGTAGACTTCATACTGTCACCCCAGCAACATATCGGTCATGATATTTGCATTCACGATTTCACGAAATCGTCGGTGATTATCTGTTGCTACAGTGCCACGCGGCAGTCCTTCTCGTGAGAGTAATTCTGACATGTTTCTAGACCCCAAGTGACATACTAATTGAACCATCAGTTTCAAAGGATGTCTCCTTTCTTTCTATTTTTACGTTTTTTTCCTCTAATGATAAACTTTTAATTTCCACAGTGTATCGACAATTATCACAAATGACATAATGATAATAACTACTGATCCCTTATTAACTTGTACCATTTTCGTTGGCATTTCCCTTTACTGTATCTGTCGCCATTTATTAAAATATATTGAACAAAAATTGTCATATAAGGAGAACACCTGCTGCAGACACTTGTCAATGTAAAAAGAATATTAAAATCTCTGGCTCATAAGCTTATTCTAAATTTCAATGATTATTCTATTGTTGTTTTATTTTTCCTTGACGGTGACATGATTGAGGTAATCTTGACTATCACGTTCGGATCAGGTAAAGGTACTCGAAACCGTACATAATCTCTGTATAATACAACTACAAATAATTACTCTTCACAGATACAATGTGTTTAATACTACGATCAATCATGCCATAGTACTGGCAATATTCACAATGGCTACCTCGGCATTTCTATAACAAGCCAAAGATAGGAAGGGATGATGTGATAAAGTGAACATGCAGACCACACCGGATGCTAACTACTATACTGTTAATAAAAAAACTACATATTTATCATGTTCAAAAGGATCGCTGGAATACAGTATTCTCTCCCTGTTTTTTTTAGACATCTGATATTACGTGGTTCTGACAAACATTGAAAATACAGAACGTGCTTGGACCAGTCTCTTACCGAATTGAATTCCTGATGGCGATTTTTTTCTACAAATGTATGGCCTAATTTACTTACAAATCAAACTTTGTAATTATAATGCCCGCATACCGAGTATCTACACACACTAAGCAAATTACTCTAAATTATCCATTTACGACTATCCAGGTTGTGTTGCTGAAGTAGTTCCTTTACATTGCAATTAGTCTCACAAAAATGATAATGTCAAATTTGAACGAACAAGAGCACTGTCGTAAATTGTACCGAGTACTGCAAGTCCCTCAACTACATAAATTCACCGTAATTGGATATGAAGTCCTCATTTTAATGACATAGCTATAGCTCTGCATAACAGGCAGAAATGTTTTCTCTATTCAAAAAAGTCTCGAATGACCTACCTTTCCTGGGAAGAGGACATATCTGGCAGTTTTGCGATACATGGGATGCCGACACCATTAATTGCATTAACAGTGGCATACGTGTACGTTGCGTCCTGCTTCCTTCCCAGGTCATTACTTTGTATCGCAAAACAAAAATACTCAGTCTATGATTTATTGATTAGTTGTTGAAAACACTGAAACAGTTATTTTCTTTATCGGAGCGGATACCACCAAAAACGTCGAATCTAAAAAGGTTAAAAGTTTACTGTGGACAATGGTAATTCGGTCCTATCAAATCCTTCCCAAGTACACAATGTTCTGTCCATGTGTGTCACATACTCTTACGTTTATATTTGTTACTTATGGATCGTCAATAGTAATGAACGTACGTAAATATTGAAGGTGATATATGGTTGAACAGTCCATGAACTGATAGTTTAAAAACAGACGTTTCAGACGATTGCTGTATAAGTATTGTTTTAAATGTATGTCGAAAGTAAGCCTTTATGTATTTCATTGGACGCTTCGCTGGTTTTATGCAGCGGTTTTAGGCGAGAAGAATTTGTACAATAGCGTAGCAAAAACTGCTGGATGGTGAAGTTAGTTCATGATAGTCCTTCTTTGGTATTTCCATAAGGATGATTATTTTGCAATGGAAGTTTATCAAAGATTTGCGATGTAAAAGTTTTAATATTCCAATGTTGTAAATAAGACACGTAAAAATGTAATGTATAACGCATAGCTCAACAAAAAATAGTATGCCCTGGGATGTCACGGACAATTACATTAACCTATATTTAACTAGGTATTCTCCTACTACTGGAGAATGTTCGAGGTACATGGTCGTTGTAGGACAATATCCTCTGTAAAATTGATTGATTGTAAGAAAACCGTATCTCCACTAGTTTATCCTGGTCCACTCATAGAAAGATTGACACATACACCTTGGTTCAAAACACGTGTCGCTGCGAATGAAGAACGACTGTAAGTATTGACGAGTATATCATTAATAAAATAATGCATTCCGAGGTAGACGGCGCTCAATTTACTAAATCACTGTGCCAGCTGACTCACAACTCGACAAAAGCTTTTCCCATTGAGCTTCATGCTCTATTCTTTCTCCTATAATTTCAGACATCTCATCTTGAATAAAGATTGGAAAAAGAATGTACCTTAAGGGATATTTCCTTCAAGTTTTTACATAAAATATAACCTGCTGAAAAGCAGAATATTACTTCTAAAGAAGGCATATAAAATTGGAATTTAATCTTTAACGAAGTCTAGGATCGACATAAAAGGCTTGAGGTTGTTTCAGTACTTAGTCAATTGCATTGGACATAAAAAGTGTATACTATTAGTTCGACTGATATCTCTAAATCGTCTTGATTTTTAGAAAAGTGTGAACTGTAATATCTACTAAAGATGGCCTTAAATTGTAGTGCCAGGACGTTTGATCCATACATTGTGATCTTAAGCAGCTATATATGTATATGTATGTATGTATGTATGTATGTATGTATGTATGTATGTAATTCTAGTCGAAGACATTGGGTTTATCCTTTGCTGTGACGTTAATGATATCACGCACAATCTGTCATTAATCTTTAAATCCAACCACGACATTCAGACACGATATAGGCAGTCCTGCAACGAACACTACACCTATATGGCTTGTATGGCGTGTATAGGAAACGAGTGAGATAAATTCTATGATGTATGAATCGAGGTACGTGTTGATTCACGCCTGTAGCTGCATGGGGGAAATTTACACCATGTGTATTTCCTTGGCAACAACAGGTAACACACATTGGTTACATAAAAAATACTGGAAAATGTTAGCAGATATATTGACCAATCAGTAAACAATGAGACTGACGTAAAACGATGGATAGAATCCTTACTAAGTAGTACAAACACGGCGAATGTGTTACCATTAGCATAACTCCTCAGCATATGTATTTATATACGAGAATTAACATCGCATGTGGCTACGTTAGTGTGTTTGAAAGTCCGAGGTGGCACGGATTATCCCATTATTAAAAAACATACGTATGTTTATCGATGATGACAGATGTTGCATCAATATTCGTTACCAAGATATCACAAAAAAAAAAAGTTTACCTCCCAGGGAAAAAGAGAAATACATTTGTCTGTCAGAGGGAATAAATATGAGACAACCAGCAGTCCAGGCAGACCAGATAGAAAATATTTATCTTTCTCAAATAAGGAGGAAACACAAAAGCGCTTCAGGTAAAATTCCTATCAGTATCAAATAGCATGTGGTCTTTTAGAGAGAAAAAATAATGTTATGGGGATTCATTAGTGCATTTCTCCTGTGAATATCATCACTAACCTACTCGGCAGAATTAGAAGTGGATCGGAAACCACACAAAGAATAGTTACTGTCTAGCCCTGTTAGATAAACTATTTAAAACTGCCGTTGTAAATTACATGAACGTGTTTTATAGATTTAGAATTATTGGAAAACTGTCGCAAGAAACTGCTTTTATATAAGTAAGAGTTAACGCATGCGCAACTGAAGTAAGTGACAGGACGCTTTTATAGTGATGCCATATTATAGACTCAATTATATACACTTGTAACGTTCACTATAGCCCAGGTTGATTAGAGCATACACGGGAAACTAGTTCACAGCACAGTGGAAATGGAAGATGTGTCGTTAGAAGTATTAAAAATATATATGCATGTCCATGATGTATTTTGCCTCCCTCGGCCATTCATTTCTCCCTTTGTCTCTTTCTCTCACACTCACTCTGTGTCTCTGTCTTTGCCTCTGTCTGTCTGTCTGTCTGTCTGTCTGTCTGTCTGCCTGTCTGTCTGTCTGTCTGTCGGTTTGCCTCTATCTGTCTGTCTTTCTCTCTCAAATATAGAAAATACCTACAATCATTATGGCTTTCGGTTCGTATATGTTACTGGAACATTTCCCTGTTCTTAATCAATAGGATTATTCGCATGAATTCTAGCGAGAAGAGGTTATAGTTTGAACAAAATGGCGTGTCCAAGTTTTAAGCCCTTGTTGTGTTGGGTTGGCGTCCATATAATAAATACATGGCTATCTCACCATGTATGACATTGATGTATACCCTCCAAACTACACCATACATCATTCCCTTTATTTGCAATTAATGATGGACATCGATTTGATACCAATTAAATTCAAACTCTGTGCTACGTACATGTAGAGAGAATGGAGTGGCGTAAACGAATGACAATGCGAATGAGTCTAAATTGAATGTATTAGAGTATAACTATTTATCACAACTCTATCCAATTGTAATTTTTCTAACAACCGTTGTTTTGACACTTGTATAAAAGAGTACCCGGCAATTCTATTGCAAGGTTCAATGCCTAATGCTTCACGGTAAATGATTTTATCCATCGTTTGAACATTTAGCACTTACTAGGTGTAAGTGTATTAACAACGGTTGATTGAATGCACCTACTAATAGAATTAACATACGGAAGCTCTCCGCATCATGACATCACAATGCCAAAATCACGACAAATACCGTGAAGCATACTGGGTGCAATAAATCAAATGGTGGCGAATCTCGATAAAGTGTACACCGTCTCCTAGCTACCAACGTACGTGTGCATACAGTTGAAGCCTTCCTCTAACTGCTTGAAAGGATCGTGTATATTATTGTATTTAAAAAACTACAATTCCATCTCTAGTTAATTAGTGGATTAAATGATGGGTGAATGGTTAGAGTGACCGTCTTGGAATCTGCAGTTCGAGCCCCATCGCTGCCGTTTGTTTCTGCGTGGCCAAAGTAATAGGACAATATTTAAACCACGACTGTGCCTCAATCGACCAAGCTGTATAAGTGGGGACCTGGGGAGATAGAGGTTGTAGTGTAAATGCATTAATCATATGCGCTTAATATTATAAAGGTTGCAATGGATTGTATGCTCCCCATGGCGTTGAGACAGTATAATGGGCCGTTTGTGCCGCTATAGATCCGTGCCAGAGATAATACATTGTAAAGCACTTTGTGGGAAAGGTGGGAAAGTGCTATATAAAAACCAACATTATTGTTAATTAATATGAACATTTTCTTGGGCATATGAAAACGGGTTTTTTACTGGGTCGATACACAGGGATTGCGATTCACTTGTTGGCAGTGTCTGCCACATCAACTAACCATTACCAAATAATCATACATATTAACATTCAAGCTACATTTACAAGGATATGTTGAGATAGGGAAACTCTAATGTAGTTTGAAGTGGTCTACTTTATGCAGTAGATAGTGTTGCTTTATAATTTTAGTTTTGCATCTACATTAAAAGAGTGTAACTGGCGAAGCACGTGTGTAAACACTGATGACACTTCTCTTGACAGCTGTTACATAGTATGATATGTAAATGAGAGTTTAGTGTCAAGGGTCAAACCAAGATATTGGTTTCTTAGAAAACTGCCACACCTTGGAAAATAGAGTCATTAAATATTTAATACACTATTGAAATTGAAACTGCTACCTTGTTTCCGATTTCTATGGGAAAAAAGTGTAGCTGGCACCATACACACATTTGCTGTTAGTATGTATTATATGACGACAGTAGCAATGATTTAGAGCTCCATCGTGGTAACAGAAAGAGAAAAACCTATCTCTGAGGGAATTGGATCAACATCCTGAGTTTTCGTCTTGATATGCGATATCCTCAGTAGAGTGAATAAACTTTAACAAACACTTCGCATTTTAATTTTTCAAGGGACAATATAACTCCTTTAGGCCTTCAATTTGGTGAACACCTAAAGATTCGCCAGGATATATATGAATATTTATAATTAGTAATAGTATTCTGACAGATCGAAGTAACTCGATTTATTAGATTATAGCAGTACAGTTGATGCATTTTTTTCTCAGTGGTCCAAATATTAAATCAAATCAAGCCGAACCGCCACTCTTAATCAAGACTTCGTGAAATGGGGAAACTTTCAGTGCAATAAATCACATCAGGTTTATTGATGAGTTATATTTCTATGGAGTATAGTTTTTCACCAGGCTATAAGATGTATTATTTAGAGAGACGACAGCGTAGGTTTAATTTGATAAATGGTGGAGATTCTACGCTAGACGTTGTATGTCAGTGATTGTAACTTTCAAGGACACTGTGCGTCTGTAACTTGTTGTCCTGGTTATCCTTTTTTTTCCTTTTTTTTTCTGTGTACGTAATCTTGCAACAGGTCCCATTGGGAAAACAGTGCTAATACACTGAAATGGTGTATGTATATGTAAGAGTAATAAATAAATAAATAAACAAATAAATAAATAAATAAATAAATAAATAAATAAATAAGAGTGACGTGCATGCTCAGCAAGATGGAAAGTTCATAATCAACCTGTACATGGGCTATTGTAACCACGTATAGCTTGTTTGCATATGTATACAATATAACTATTTTTTATCTACTTTCTTGAGAGCCACACTTTTCTGTTTAATTCTTACACCGTGGGCTCTTATTTCTTTATTCAAAGTATTCTAATAAAGTTTGCCGCGGCAAATCGTAGACTCTTATATGTAAAATTTGAGACAGACTGTAATTACCATCTGTAAAGACACAACCCCATTGATCAGGACTCAACTAGCACACAATGTTGGAATAAGAATCACACGTATCATTAGATTAAGCTGGACAGATACATTTTCATGACAATCCATAAATTTGCGAACAGTTTTAAAATCTGACGTTTGAGATCCATGAAATATAGGTCATCAAAATAACCCCTCCATGAATCTAAAAGTAGATAATTGTGACAGGATTTCGAAACACTGATGACGTCATTTGACATGACGTCATTTTACAATACGCGCGCAAGTAATCTACGAGACTCAGACTACCGACCCTGCTCTGTGTTCGTGACACTTGTATAAAGTCTTTAAAAGCATTAAGGTCCGTTTCCAGGAAATTCGAAGTTAATGTAATTCAACAAATATTCTGTACTAAAACGTCTTCCATTAATATGATTAAGGGTTTTCAAACGTAAAACGACTGTATGAACAAACAATATACGCAGTTTGATGTCCTATATAGTGTTACCTCATCAGACTGATAAAGAGGTGACACATAAGATTTTGTACAAGTCAAAAGTCGTTGTGCGGTATAGACATGATGTCTTCCTCTGGTAACGTACACTGTCTCCATGGTTTGCCTCTAGCATTTCCATGAATAAGAGGGATGGAATACTTACGTATCACACAATTCATAAAAATAGCCTTGCTATTGTTATTTTAAAGACCCCATTATGTGACAAGTATTCATATACAGTGGACACTCGATAAGTCGCGGGTTCCATCCTAACAACCTCTCCTTATCGAGGGCCGCGAGTGCGTTGGAGAGGTGCTAATTATATATTCATAATCACACAATGGAAATGAAACAGAACAAACATCATGTATTCGTAGCATAAGTTCGTACTTGTCTGAAACAATAACATGTAAAGTATAGTTATTCATAACCTTGGGTCGTGGTTGGTCGACTACGTCTACAAAAGTCTCAACTGTGGTATTTTCCTATGCTGTGCTCTGAACGCTTTCCAAATAGTAACCATTAACACAACCCTATACCAGCACTCTTCGGTTACCTGAGAAGCATACAATCACCTCTGTGAACACATAGGAAGAAAGCATTCAAATTGCAACCTCTATCCTATCAGCTGGGTCAACCAGAGTACAATGGTGTTCAGATCTTGCCTAAGGACCTACCCCATTTTCGAGGTTCGAACTGACAACTTGCAGATACCAATCAGCCGAAACGTTCGACCATAATGATTCCGTAAACAAAACCTTGACATTAATTGTAATTTGAACCGTGTAGATAACTTTCAACATCATTATTTACTTTTGAGTAGACAGAAATCTCTATTGTAAAGTTTAACTGACATGAGTGTAAGGATTTATTAGTACTAAAGTATACGTTGATATAATGGTTATTAGAGGATTTATACGTATCATCAATGAACGGGTTACTAGTACGGTGAGTCGTGACTGGATCTTCGTTGTCTAGACACGCATACAAACGATGAATTTTTCATAAGTACATCTCCATTTCCTTCAGCGTGTTCAATTGTTTATGTCCCTGAAGTTATACGTACGCTAGCGTTTTGGTGTAATTACTCGTCTAACAAGCACACGATTACAGATTGAAACATATACTCTGTTCAGAAATGAAGTCACATACTGGTGCATCATGCACTGATATTTTTTATCCACATGAATCCACAGCCCAGCAGATTTGTGCCGTATGGTGATGGATATTTTGGTACGACATTACAACGGTTATTGATTCCGATTTCATAATCCGAATATCGCATTCAATCAGAAATGATTACGTTTTACGAGATTTTCGCTTCAAGTCATAAGTGGATATCCTCAGTAAATCTGTGATACAATAACTATTCGACAGTTGTTCTCATTAAAGTTTGCCATTTACTAGCATACAATTTATGATACACTTTTACCTGACGCCATTATTTCACTTTAACCGGTATTTCACTCGCCCACTAATGGATTTGATTCATCTGCATACATTCTAAAACACGTTGTTGTCTTCGTTAAGAAAATGATATAAAGGCTAATAATCTGCTTTGACGAGAATAATTTTGCTACAGCATTGAAAATTAGGCAAACTGTTTTTTAAAAAATGTTTGTTTCCGATAACATTACTTAAAATAGGGTAGATAGGTCTGAATTTATTTTTTTATTGAAATTTGTTGTTGTTGTTGTTGTTGTTGTTCTTGTTGTTGTTCTTGTTGTTCTTCTTGTTGTTCTTCTTGTTCTTCTTCTTCTTCTTCTTCTTCTTCTTCTTCTTCTTGAGAAATTGCATCGATTTAACGCTCATACAAGATACTCATTGATCGCAATATTTCTGTGATGGCTTAGTGAGATGCAAAAGAAATAAATGAAGAAAATCATGTAAAGTGAAAGAACATACTATGCACACTGAACTGTTTAGTCTCAAACGACCTGGTTATAAAAAGGTGTACCAGAGATATTTTTGGCAAAATATTACACTGAAATAGAAGTAAATTCTCAACACTTTTACTTTTTTGAATCTAGGATTGGTAGCTTAAACTAGGAACTGTCGGGTTATCGAGATATGACAAATTACAAAATATGATTATCATTGATGGTACCGATGTGATTAAACCTTAAGGCAGTCTTAAAATTCAGTGATATATAACTCACAATCTGAATGTGATAGTAGGTAACATTACTATAATTGCATTAGTCAATAAAAATAAAAATAAAACAAGTTTTGGGAAATAAAAAAGATCATAATATCATCGCTAGTCTCGGAAGAGTGGGTGTTGTGAGTTAGTCACCATATTTGAACCCCCTATCTGCATTGACTCATGAAATATGGTGTATCCATGAATCACACACGTGGCCGTCTGTGTCAGCTCCTAAAATATCAAGTAATGAGACAAATCTAGTTATTATTTATGATGATGCATGCAGGCAGGCAGGCACAACTTATATAGCTATTTGGTCAAAATAATGTTTTATGTTATATTGAACCATGTCGTCCTACTCATACATACATACATACATACATACATACATACATACATACATACATACATAGCATACATACATACATACATACATACATACATACATACATACATACATACATACAGGTAATAAATATTGCAATTTTATGCACTATTACATTGTATTTAAAATTGAATGTAATCGGAACCACACACATTTTTTATGCCTCAGCGTTAATGTCTCTCTCCGAACTGACGGAGTAATAGTCCGTAAATTGTTGGTAGTTGGTATCCTTGGTTCATGATGGGTCTCCTCTGTCTGATATACATTGCTTCCTTTACTTTAGGTTTTAACCAATTCTGGCCTAAATTCTAGTGTTATTATCCCAGGACACATTGTGGCAGATCTTGTTGCAGTGGTTACCAAATCCAATGGCCTTATGCTTTAGTTGATACAAAGACAAAATGATTATAATGGACGATCTAATCTTATGACAGACGAGACTGACCGTACCGATTTAATTCGATCTCTCCAGTGATAGTTAGGTTCAATTGTTATTATTGTGTAGATTACAAAAACGAAAGACGTTTTCACTTTTTATAATATATTATGTCATTTACTTAATCTGCTTGTCACAGTTATGAACGGCTCTTATATGTCAACAAACATGATTTTATCACATGACACTTATTTGACAAAAAGATTAAAATGCACAGACTGGTGAAAGCGACCTTGTCTATAAATAGAAATATTTAGATGTTACTCCAAATATTTTCCTTCGTTCTGCCACGGAAATACGAATGAATTAAGAGGCATTGTCAGTAAGAGTCACCAGACCCACGTGGTGACAAAACCATTTGCTCTGGCTGAAAGCAGAAAAATATTGGGGAATAATATGATTACACTTCTTCAGGAGATTTTAAAAATCAAAGAATCATAATGGCGATTTGAATCGTTTTGATTCGCATTTCGAGCACCGCAGAACCAGTGACGTAGACAAGGGTTGTCGTGATGTAGACCGACCAGGGTATATAATCTATATTTTCTGTTCAAAGGCAATAACTTGGCTTGTGCATGTATTACCGATGACAGAACACAATTTTCTGATATTCAAAATTTTGATGTGACGCGAGGTCACAGTGAACTCTCAGCTGTCATGAATTAATACTTAGAACAAATATTTACATTTCACGAGTAGTATTCTGAGCTGAAAACATTAAGAGTTATTAAAATATCAACATTGTCAAATAATGACTGATTACAGGCAGCTGGAAGAGGAATGGCGCGATCTGACTACTTTTCATATTTTGTCAATATTATTTGCTTTCTATTAAAGCAACAACACTTCGGTTTATTCGTTTATGGTGTTAATGATTTTGTCATCCAATCATTTGAGTATTGTATAATTTATATTTAGAAGAATTTAAAAGTTGGAATAAAGTATGAATTCACTTTAGAGAAGGGAAGTGGGTGAGCTGAAGGCAAAACAAAGAGCGTCCATCTGCTCCCTGGCCATTTAGAATGATCCAAGTTAACCATAGACATCGTGTAGCATGAGTTAATTCCCTAAAGTAGACGTGATCTCGTGTACAAGGAGATGTGAGCGTGATTTTAGTATTATATAGTTACATTATCTGTCGGCTAGGTGCGAACATCAATGAGTAACCCATGGTATAAATAGCATTATGTTGTGCTTCGTTTAGTTTATACTTTTCATCATTCACAGACATGGCTTTATGGACCGAGAAGGTGTCGTGGTACATATATGTATATACGCCAATAAATGCATACATAAGCACTTCTTTTTAGTTGGTAATTCGCACATGTTATATTTTATTATTTTCCACCAAACTGAATTCCACCATCACAGAACTAAATCATCCAAAATGTAGAGTGCTATGACTTACTTGAATTAAATATTGACAGGATGCTAATGTAATTTATCAGAAAGACGTGTATATACAATAAAACCTTATTCATTGATTCATTTTCTTGCTACATAAACAGACAATTTATTTCATCGAATACTTCTAGTATGATTAATAGGTGTCTGAGAGAGGATTTCTAATTTGATTCTGAGTGAAGATAAATACGTTTTCATACAGTGAAATATTTTAATATTTATATTAAATGAAATATACACACATTCATTTTATACGAATTCAGTTTCCTACCAACGGAGTGTTTACATTACATGTAACGTACATAACACAGTGAGTTATCTTATGATGCTAAATTGATCGTCTCTTTTAATTGAATTTAATTGTAATAATTTAATTCTATTTTTTGTGATTACTCTCTCTCTCTCTCTCTCTCTCTCTCTCTCTCTCTCTCTCTCTCTCTCTCTCTCTCTCTCTCTCTCTCTCTCTCTCTCTCGATGAATTGGAGCTGACATACGTAGACGGATTAACGACAGTGTTCCTATAGAATACTTTGCCTCCGTGTTTTCTTAAGTCTCGGTGTATCCCCTGCAGTAACAAATTTGATCAGTGAATGATAAAAGCCGGTGGATAATCACTTGGCTCGTTGAGTGCTTTCTATCTTAGATCATGAACTACTCATTGGCGTAGTATGAGTCTATTTAGTCATGTATCTTTCCTAAGATATACGTATTTGCATTAGGTTATCACTTCCCACTGAGTGTGCAGTGTAAACAAATGACATAAACTGAGTCTTGCCTGGGGTCAAAGAATCATATCTCGTCAATACGCCTCATCCACTTCACGTTGTCAATGTTCAACAGTGACGGATAGAGGAATACTTGTATATCTCTGACAAGACCCATTATTTAGAACAAAATATGGAATACATACTCTGGTCGATCTACGTCACAACAACGTGTGTCTACGTCACTGGTTCTGTTGTGTCCGATATGTGACTTACTTAAAACGTTCAAAATTACCGCCACTTTCCTTCTTTCAGCCAGAAAATACTCGTGGCATAAGGGTTGTCACTACCTACGAGTCAATAGACGAGTGACCCCATAGGTCACTCGTATTTTGCTTGGCTAAACGAAGAGAAATATTGGGGAATATTATATAAATACCATATGGTAAAAAGGTATGCATGTACTAGTTATGATAAAAGACTGCAAGTTCAGACGCATTAGTCAGATAATAGCTATCAATATTTGAAATATGATGGATTAGGTAAAAAAAAAATGATCACACCGTTAGTTACAATGTCACTTAATCAGATATTTGAATCGAACATGCCACATAAAAAATATATTAAACTTGTCTTCAGTTCGCAGTTGGACGTCTGGCATTGTCAAAAGGTACACTACTGGGTCATATATATAGACACGTATGGCATGCATGACGCATTCTCCAGTTGACTGCATTGTATTCAACAAATCATCCACGGATCACCTTTCTTCATCTGAAGGCTATTCTCATTTGTGCCGGTGACATACTTTTAGAGATAACCTGGTTTCCGACAGCGTTGTACCCAATCCCTACGACACTATAAACTGATAAGCCTGGTAGATAATTATGGTGATTACGCTGCTACACGTGAATTAGAGCTTTACAGTATTTTCGTTTATTCGGTCGAGTTGAAGTGAATGTCCAACTTGAACTGTTCGACTTACGATGGAATTTTCTTATAAGGCCTAATAAAAGAAATTGTGTGGTTCCGATTACGCTCAATTTTAGAATAGGAGGGGTATGTAGATTTTTTATTTTATTTTATAATATAATTTTTTTCTGTATGAATGTCTAGTTTTCCGTAGTTTTCCATATGGTCTCTCTGTTGTTTAATTCTTCCTATCATATGTAAAGCTATTACAGATTGGAAGAACAGTTTTATTTTGTCTTTTTAAGTTGATGTCAGTTTCCACATCCACTATTTCTCGTGAGACTTCACAATTTTTGCGATTTTACTATTTTTTTCGCAAATACTTAAACAAAAGTTTAGGGTCGGCAGTGAAAAGCTGGGTGGGGTCGGGTAACAAACAATTATTTGTTTTAGGCGTAATGGTTTCAAGGAATAGTTGTAAGCCTCCGTACTTTATTAAGCATGGTGCCTGTAAAACTGAAGCATTTCCCGGACCCTCTCATTCTGAGTGTTTTTTGTCATCCGGGCTTGCGAGACAAACAATAAACGCTTGGATTTGTTACTATAAAACCCTTCTTAGAATAAATCTTACTATTCACTAAGTGGAGATATAATATTATGGTATATATTCATAATATCGGTCTACAATGTTGCCAACAGTACGTTGCCCTCATTCAATGTCCTCATTCTCGCTCACATAAAACTATAACCGTGTGGTGTCCTCGTATATATATAAACTGAAATCTTGGGGTGCATTGTAATTTCTGGCGTCAATCTTAGGATTATAGAATGATGTTTAAAGTACTGATATCATCGTAAATCCGGATTATTCTACCTAAACCCCGATGAATTGTTTGACTTTGAATTGTTTATTGTAGGATGTAAAGTGGCTTACGGACACTTCATGTAAATCTTTAATTTCAATTACAAATTCATGATTTCTTAGAAAGTGAACACTAACGGCAATCTGATGCAGATGAGTAATCTTACTATACAAATGGCAATATGATGCAAATGGGTAAACGTACTAGAAACCATTTTATCTGAAAACTAAGGGTGTATACCCAGACGACAAAACTCTTACAAACGTTGCTACATTTGTTTCCAGAGACTTTTTTTATAAACAGTGAGACATGTCATGTCTGGCTCAACAACAAAAAATTAACAACGTTTGTCGCAAGTTTGCTTCTCAAGTGTAAAAACAGGTCAAACTCATGCACCATGTTCCAACATAAATCTCAGGTACCCAACAAGAACTTTAAAGTAAGAACTAAACGGAAAGAACTCAATCCGGTTGTTTATTGTTTCAACCTGTTGCAAACTAGTCATCGTCTCTATTGTGTGTTCGTCACTGTAATAAATTTTAATCGGTCATATTACCATTTAATAGCAGTCAACATTGTTCTTGTCTCTTCTACGTTTTTGAAAATAAAATTTTACCTTTGTAATTTGACCAGTGGGTCACAACGTTTGGAAATAAACCATTACTATTTTCTTTGTCCATGACACATTGTCTTAGCAAATTGTTACATTATTAATATTTTGTTTTGATTAGGACACTATTATTTTACAATGTCGGAATATTCATAAAATCACACATTGATACATTGTTAACGATTTCTCTGCCAAGATCTGTTTTAACATACAAACTATATTAAAATGTTACCAAATTATTATCGAACCGGTCGGTGGTATGTAGCCATGTTTAATGATAAGAATTTGTTAAGCCATACAATGAAATGTAGCAATGTTGGTACAATTTTTGTTGAGCCGGGCTACGCATTTCATGCTGAATAACTTCATTTGTATTTAAGTTAAAATAAAAATCACAAAGCTCTGTATTTGTAAACTTGACGCCTAATAATTTATATTTCTCATTATACAGAATTGATTTTTATGGAAATTTGGTATTATTACATCACCTCCATAAGAACGTTTGGAATTGAGGAGGGGGGGGTCCACATTCCTCTGAAGACATACCGTAACCTTTACATAATCAAGTCTTGTTTTTTAATCGTTTGGAAGGAAAATTTCAGAATAACAATTTAAATGTATATTAATTTTTTACGACAGTAACTCAAAGTTGCGGCAGATATGTAAAAATGCAATTCTTTTTTTTTCTAATAATATTTCGTGTTTGATCCATTTCCACACATTGTTTTCACAGTGGGGAATTTGTGGAGTTCTGCCGTAAGCATATAACAATATTGATGATTGCATTTTCGTTAGTGTAACTTAAGAGAGGATTTCCCAATCAGGTATATGTCCCTTGAAAATAGATTACATAAAATGTCACTGTCTGATATTATGAATTGTGCAGAGATAATGGCATAAGTGGTATGTAAAGAATAGTCTGGGGGAAATATGCGATCAACATGTGCCCTGAACCAATTATAGGACTAAATAGTTCTATTCATCCGAAGACCCAGTGTTCACTTTCAATTTCTCTCTGATTTGATACACCAATCATCGTCTGATTGTATTCACTGTGATTCGACGAGCGTACGTGCACGACAACCTGATGTAATGTTTGCACTACACGACGCAGTCAACGAAATAAAAATACATTGAAATGGAGGAATGATCAGTTCGACTTTCAACATTGGCGCTAACCCGTCACTGCAATTACATGTTTTCCCGGCAATTCTTTCGCCTCAATTGCCGGTTCTTTGCTCCTACATACGCTACATTTAAGAATGATGATAGATGTGTGACAACACAATGCTCGCAGAATATTAACAAGATAAACAGTGTAAGAAATAGAGATTGCGCAAACGTTACTTGCATACTAATGAGAAAAAGAATGATCATCCAGAGAACATTGCGTCCCCACCCACCAAAAATTGCCATCGGACAGCTACCCTATTAACGATTGTCCAGTTGTGCCTGTTTTAAGTTTTAATGTTTGCTTTATTATCATTATTAACATGTATTCTTTATTCGTTGCTCACCATGACAAATGTAGTATCCTTATCTTCACGTTATTCCATAAACAGCAAAATAGAAAATTAATGACTTTATCTGGAAATTCCATATCCAGGTTCATCAATAAATGGGTTTTTAACTCTACTATATGGATACAACCGTTATTATTTATGTATTTATTTACTCATGAACCAACAGGTTGCCACCGTTACAGGTTCATTGGTGAATATGAATTACATGGCAATTTCATATGAAATAAGACACAACTATTTCAGGTTTTACAGATGTTTGCATCATGTAAGGGTTCAACCCTTGGGTGTCGCTGCCATTAATATCGGAAATAAAACCTTCACAGTAAACAGAAAGAATTTCACTTTCAAATGCCACAGGACAACTGCGCCTTTGTGATTCATTGCGGGTAGTAATTTTGAAAACTTCACGAGAAAACAAGACCGTTTCTATGGCAATTAAGCCAGTTTCGTGTATCCTAGCCATACATACATATATCCGTGCTGCTGATTACATAATTTGTGTGATATGCTGGATAGCAGTTTTGTGTCCACGGGCTTTACTGGATCAGCTACTTCAAGGCAAAGTCAATGTCTACTATGTCAATGTCAATGTCAATGTCAAACCCGTAGTTGCCTTGCTGATTGTAAGTTCTTTGTCGTCAGCAATCTCCAAAAAGTTTTTTAAAATGAAAAAAATATGTGAACATAAAACAATAATAGTCAGCTTTCTGTCAGTCATTTCACCTGTCGTAGTTTTTGTTTGAAAACAAATTGGCAAAATGAGGTCATAGTATCTAGTAACACTGCTGGACAGAAGGCGAAGTGTCATTCGTATGCAAATTAGTCGTCAACTTTCTATATTTTTTTGGCACAGTACAATGGAAGGCTGGCTCACCCTATATCTTACTAACAATACTACATTGCATTATCTGTCTTGGCAAATAACTTACTAAAATTACCAAATCGTATGGCATGACAAAAAAAAACAATTGAAGTATTATCATTTGATTTAAGCCTTTGCAACCCCAAAACAATTATACGTTGTTATAATATATTTGAATTAATAGACGATGATGTCATAAGATCACGCAAGCCAGACGTTTCAAGACAACTGACTTCCATTGTGTATTGTACACGGTATAGCCTACAGTTCGCAGTCTACACAAGGCCTGCACTACCCTCGTCTAGAATGTCATGCTTCACACCCATCTTATCGTAGACATTAAGTCAGGTACAATAATTGCAAAGCCGTCAATCACTTCCATGTAATTTTATTCTGTGACAGCTTGTTGCTGATTTCGGATCGTAGGACATTTATTTTTTTAAAGATCGCCAAAAGAAGACAAAAAATAACAGAATTTGATTTTGAAGAATGGTACACTTACACGCTTTGTCTGTTAGATCATATACAGTCTATGGTTAGATTGTGATAATGATTGTTATGTACAAGAGGGAGATAGTTGTCCCTGGCAACAGAGTAATCTTGTTTGTAATGACGACTCTCTCGGAAGTCACGCAAAGTATTTATTCGAAATTGAGGTTGGAAGGGAAGACAAATGTGTGCAAATGTCGTTGTTTTCAATGCATAAAACGTATTAACTACCACCACAAGAATGTGCACATGTGTGTGTGTTTGTGTGTGTGTGTGTGTGTGTGTGTGTGTTTATGTGTGTATTACACACACACACACACACACACACACACACACACACACATATATATATATATATATATGTATATATATATATATATATATATATGTGTGTGTGTGTGTATGTGTGTGTGTATATTTGCGGTATATATTTGTATATATATATATATATATATATATATATATATATATATATATATATATGTGTGTGTGTGTATATATATATATATATATATATATATATATATATATATATAACGGTGAGTATCAATCTGCTAAGACAGATATATATATATATATACATATATTGTGTTCAACTTAATATAAGCCAATAAAGTGTAGAGACACGAGAATACACAAATAGTGGTCGCTGTATTAGTATACAGATGGAGATAGTGAGGAAACGTTATGTCCCATGTGTATCTGTGTAACCATAAATATTTACACAAATATTTCGCTGTGCGGTCTTCTTTTCTATCACAATCAAATCTCTGGTTTCCATTTGAATACTCAGCATGTAGAATCTTTTTAAGTGGCACAATCTGAGTTTATAAGCTTTTTGCTAATATACGTGAAAATACTTCTAAAATGGTATATTTACTATGCTAGTATAATATTAATGTCGAGAAGACCTTCTATGACATTACACTATGTGTTTTGGCATTCTTAGAACTGTCGATTGCATAGTAGGGAATTCATGTATAGTAATATTTGATACGTACCGTAAATTACGTCATCGGGTGGTTTATAAGTTATATTCTAATAATGGGGTTGAGTTCAATCAACTGCAAGTGGTGGTTATATCGGTAAGTAGAATAGTGAGTACCTTTTAAGATGCAGAAAAAAATACATCCCACAAATATATAAACTTAGCTTGTGCCCCTTTAAATATAAAAGTTATACAGTTGTCAGGCCTGTAATGAAAACAATGTGTCGAAAGCAATAGTTAAACATTAGGTGTAATTATGAAATCTGCCGTATGAGCAGTTGAGGCAATTCAGGCATTACATATGGAATATAAAAGTAAATAATCAGTGTTACTCAACTAACAGTTTGAGAATAGTTACAAAATGGGGCACATTTTGACATACATTAATTGCTACTCCGCAGAATGATATAAAGCATACTCTTTATTTTCGGAGAGAAAAAAAACATTCATGTCATTTATATGCACACGAGACTTACAGCTAGCTAGATATTTCTCCTAACACTCGAGAACAGTTGGTAAATGGGTGACTTTTTGACACACATTGATGGTTATGCCGTGATATTATGACATCGACAAACCATACTGTTTATTTTCGAAAGATCTTTTCGGGTCAATTTATGCACACAAGCCTCATAGTTTGATATTTCGCCTACGTAATGGCATTCATACATTGTGATTGACGTTAAAGTAGACACAGTGACTGACAAGGAAAACATCAAAGTCACATACAATGTGAAAAACAACTGTGTTCTGAATAACCTTTCGTTGCAATTCAATCTGCCACGTCTCCACTTTTCCCATATCAAGTCTTGGCCTTTGACACAGAGTGTATATAATCATCTTCTATCTACACATTCAACCTTTTGTGCTATCAAGGACATACCATTTTTTTTTTAGTTTGACGCACTGTCACTCATTTCGGCTGATGACCTAATGTAGAAAATATATAGATTACATTTTAAAAGGGTCTTTCAGAGGCCACAGTAGGTTTAAAATGGCCATTTAAAAGACAACTGACAGTATGGGAATGTGGACAAGTCTTTTTAATGGAGGTTGTGGCTTGCTGAAAATTAATTTAGGAAAACTTTTTCGCGCGAAAAACATAAAGCCATTAATGACAATTTAATGAAATCGCGTGTCAAGGACAGGATTTGTTGACATGACTTTTCTTCACAATCATTCCTTCGCAAGTAAATTAGTTTCCGGATTACTTTTCTGACAATTAATGTCGAGAAAAATAAATGAAATCTTGCGCACACGAGGTCTGCTAACTGCTTTGTAAAAATAAAAATAGTTGGTGAAAAATGACTCCTTGTAACCCTATTACTGGTCTAAGTTATGAACCGATGTATTATTGTTTGCGTTTTAACTCCGTAATGCAGCTGGTGACGAAAAAGTAGATGCTTGCTTTTTGAAAGGTTATGATTTACCTCGAGCAACATCACTTAAAATGATACTTTGAACAGAGACAGATAGGAGTCACATCAAATTTATACCGTCAATGAAATAAATAATTGAACCGTAAAACTTTGAGTGGCGTAAATGCCGTAAACCATAATAGATAGAATACTAAAATATGCATCAGTGATATAGCTACAGGGTGAAAATGTAAGAGTTGCCGGTTGGAATACGGTAGGTTAGGTAACTACTCAGATGAATGAGTCATGACGTCTCTACTCTCATTAGCATAATACAGACGTATAGCTTGAATCTAACATTGTTGTATAAACACATTATTTTCTGCCATCAGGTTTAAGAACAGTCTGAGATTATTTTATAAACTACCATACAACACATTTCTGGTACATTGTGTTTCTAAACTAGTCAAACAAATGAGCTTAGTTTATGTGTTGTCGTCATCAAATTAAAGTTACGCCAATATATGTACGTACGTACGTACGTACGTCCTGCTAGTTTCTGGAAACAGTACATATCAATGAACCAGGACGTACGTTCATTTTACAAATGTGAACACGATTTTACATCTGAATTGGGTCACTCTGTCTCATTACATTGTGAGAAACACGTAATACTCTATCACACAGCGTGACTCGCCTCTCTTTGATATGCACCGAAATTATGTCAAAGTATTTCAAAGTATTATCAAAAAAGAGTCCATTCCCTAAGGCCAGGCTGGCAGATGAGGTCTGCTTTAATTTTCACTTCGCTGGGCTCAACCTGTTTATTTTTTCATAAAATGTCGCTGTTGATCAAACGCATGTATGGATTAATAATTTAATGTCTGATCTCTCGACAGTCCTCATTCATTGTACAGTGTCTGAGGGAGACACGTTAGGAAGATATTTCAGGCGGCAGTTAGTTTTGTAAGCATCTCGAGTGAGAGAACACACAAGGATATTTTACAACCTAAAAGTAATCTATGGGAAAACTACATTTATCAGTAATACACTGTGCTCTTTATTTTCTGCTGGGATCCCACGATGCGTGTGATTTTATACATGCATGACTTGAGCAGTAAAACGAAAAATGTACATGTCTACACACTCACAATATGTATGTATGTATGTATGTATGTATGTATGTATGTATGTATGTATGTATGTATGTGTGTGTATGTGTGTGTATGTATGTATGTATGTATGTATGTATGTGTATGTATATATATATGTATGTATGTATGTATGTATGTATGTATGTGTATGTGTGTATGTATGTATGTATGTATGTATGTATGTATGTATGTATATATGTATGTATGTATGGATGGATGTATGTATGGATGGATGTATGTATGTATGTATGTATGTATATGTATGTATGTATGTATGTGTGTGTGTGTATGTATGTATGTGTATGTGTGTATGTATGTATGTATGTATGTGTGTGTGTGTGTATGTATGTATGTATGTATGTATGTATGTATGTATGTATGTATGTATGTATGTATGTATGTATGTATGTATGTATGTATGTATGTCATCAAATGTGTATGTGTAATGGGTTTTAACTATCTTGTGGAGTTTTAACGATACATTTTCGTCAATTCTATCATCCCATAAAAGAAATGTGATATTAATTGGTTTTATCAACAGTTTTAGGAAGTCACCCCTTCCGTTTTAACCATTACTCCAGGGACATTTATTACGACTTATCAGTTACAACATAATTATGAGTTGATTACTGATATACTACCAGAATTAAGAGGGTATAGAGTTTCATTTAGACGGCACGATGTTTTGAAGTCTCACATAAGATTTGTTTGTTACAAATTAAAATGCTATATTTTCTTTAAACTCTAAACACAAACAATGTTATGGTAGAATCTTCCTCGTCTCATCTGATAGTGAATGCTGATTTATGTTCACAGTGAGACAAACGGTACTATTTAAATGAGTGCGCAGTATCGATTTATGTGTTTTGTTTGAGTAATTCCGAACAAAACATCTTACATGATGTATGCGAGCAGATGTCCAAAACATCGTGTCGCCTAATTGAAACTTTATACTCTCTTCACGTTGGTAGTAATTCAGTGACAGTATACATAACTTCGATGACTTTATTTTGTGATTTACTTTTGTAATTCGATTCATGTAAAGATGAGATAAACTCGTTTAATATGTCACAAACATGATTTATTCTGACAAATGACACACTTAAAATAAAGATATTAAACAGATCTAAAGTGTTCTACCACCATTAAGAACAATGTTCGTATTAACTTGCAGTGTCAAAACATTGAGAGACCACGTGATTTTATCATTTTACTTCATTTCGTATTCGGTTTCATCAGGTTTAAATTTTCTATTTCAACTGAAGACCTAATATTTAGAATGCAACAAGGTTACTAAATGTATCTATGTTATGATTTTTAATTGAAAAAAGTACGATATGAAATACATACGATTTTGAAAAGGATAGCGTAAAGAGCGAAAATTCATTACCACCTACTGTGATTTTGAGTGCAGTAAATGCCGATGCATAAAATAGAAATAATTTGTTAACATAGTGTGAAATTTGAGATTATAAGCTTGCCAGTGTTTGCGGTGAATGACGGTTGGTTTACATTACGCAGTCATTAGTATGCAGTGACATTCTAGTCCCAGT